>NW_020645463.1:1447-2520 GCF_003573695.1 Papaver somniferum
AAATTATGAACTCAAACCTGGGACTTTACAGATGCTCCCAATCTTTTTAGGAAAAGAGAATGAGAACCCCTATTTTCATGTTAGGGAATTTGAGGAAGTTTGTAGTACTCTGAAAATTAAAAACCTTAGTGATGATGCATTGAAACTTTGTTATTCCCCTTTTTCTTAAAAGATAAAACCAAATCTTGGATGTATAGTTTGGCTTCTGAGTCAATTGAAACCTATGACCAACTTACATCCGCCTTTATACAGAAGTTTTTCCCAAGGCACAAAACATCGTCTATTAGGACACAAATCTGTACTTTTGCTCAACAAGAGGGAGAATCTTTATATAGGTATTTAGAAAGGTTCAATGACTTAATATCTCAATGTCTTCATCATGGTTTAGAGATGGTTAGGTTAGTTCAGATCCTCTACGAGGGTTTAGATTATTCAACAACAACCATGGTTGAGTCCTTATGCACAGGTGGGTTTGAGAATAAGACTATTGATGAGGCGATGACATTTTTGAATGAAATATCCGATAAGACCCAACAATGGGAAATAGTAGGGAACCCCAGAAAAAAATTCTTCTAAGTAAAGGAAATGTCAATAGGGTAGATGGATCTTATGAGTCAGATGCTAAAATAGCAACCATAGCCAAAAGGTTGGAAGCCTTAGAATTAGGTCATTCTAGTGGTAATAGTGATAGAATAGAGCCTTTTTCGGAAGGCCATACTGTTGAGGAGCAAGCCAATGCTCTTTATACAACACTAGATTCGATAACCGTCAGAAGTTTGACCCATATTCAGAAACCTATAACCCTGGCTAGAGAAACCGTCCCAACCTTTCTTGGTCTAAGGGCCAGAATCAAGGTCAGTCTAGTAACTCTCAGGTTCCCCCAGGTTTTGGCTATACTAAGAATCCTTCAGCTCCGGCACAGTTTCAGAACCCTTCGGATAAGAAGATTATGAGTTTAGAAGAGTCTCTTGCTTTGTTAACTCGTAACACTGTGCAGTTTCAGCAATCTGTTTCTCAAGGTTTAGAAGAAAATAAAAAAATAGGTTAGGCTAACTCTCAGGCTATTTCCGAGT
>NW_020645463.1:2531-2887 GCF_003573695.1 Papaver somniferum
CTCAAGGTTTAGAAGAAAATAAGAGAATAGGTCAGGCTAACTCTCAGGCTATTTCCGAGTTGAAAACCCAGGTTAGTCAGATAAATGAGTCTTTAAGAGAAAGAGGTAAGTTTCCTAGTCAAACTCAACCCAATCCTAGAGGAATTAATGAAATAGGTGAAAGACCATCCGATCATGTTAACGCAATAACAACCCTTAGGAGCGGTAAAAAGGTAGACAATAAGGTAGCCATGCCTAGTGGATATACTGTAGTTCCACCTTCTACTTCCGAAGAGGAGCCCATAGATGAGGAAACTGAAACAATTTCTAAGGAGTCCCAAGAAATTCCTGATAGGACTACCTATGTGCCTAGAGCC
>NW_020645463.1:2898-3000 GCF_003573695.1 Papaver somniferum
CTACCTATGTGCCTAGAGCCCCATATCCACATTTGTTAGCCCCAACAAAGAAGGAGTCGACTTTCAACGAGATAATGGAAACATTTAAGCAGGTGAACATCA
>NW_020645464.1:0-444 GCF_003573695.1 Papaver somniferum
AGGACTCAACGAGATATGGTGAAACTATCATGTTATTTCTAACACCTGAGCTCTGTGCTTTTATGAATAGACTCTTTAGATGTTGCCATCCAGTCAGATGGGTTCCTCAACTCCTACAACCAAAATGCTTCCATCCACTTAGATTGGTTAGTGTCATCCTTAATAGGGATAAATTTCTAGGCTCTGGAGTTTATTTATTGCAACGAAGAAGTTTCTCCTATACCCCCAAACTTAAATCTAACATTGTCCTCAATGTTCTAAAGATTAAATTAAAAGCATGAACAAGGAGAAACTGTTACCATTTGAAGCAAAAGAGATAAGGAAAGATATTACCGTGTTGCATGAGAATGGGTTACCTCCCAAGAAGTGCTAAGTTTAATGTCTTGATCCAGACTAAGAAAGGGTTAGTCACCTTATAAAATCATAAAGTAATAGCCGAAATAT
>NW_020645464.1:485-1000 GCF_003573695.1 Papaver somniferum
TAAGTTTAATGTCTTCAGCCAGACTAAGAAAGGATTAGTCACCTTATAAAATCATAAAGTAATAGCCGAAATATCTGTGGGTCATCAAAACCAAATAGAGCTATCACAAGTAAAAGGAATCTGCAACATGCCAAGAAAATGAACAAATAAAGAACACCCTTGTCTAGTTTCCTGTTTAAGAAAACTACATCTAGTTGTGGTTCAGGTTCAGGATCTATAACTAGGTTCAAATAAAATATTTTCATGGGTTGCGTTTCCTCATAGGTTAGATCCAAATGTTCAGGTTCTAGAGTCTGGAAAAACTCAAATAAAAACTTAGAAGCACATAATAATAACCTGAATAATTGAGGATCCTCTAAGTCAATCAGATTTGACTTACACAGCTGACCACAATGAGAGTGGTGATCTTCCTTAAACAAGTATGTCGACCCTAATCTCCTAAAATAATTAGGTTTAGTCTCAAAACTTAATATTCGACACATTTGAAAATCAAACATTCCCACATTTGGAAGAAA
>NW_020645465.1:0-127 GCF_003573695.1 Papaver somniferum
CACAATCTGATACCCTTCCATCCAACCTAGATTTGGTTTGTACCGATATTGTCAAACCAACTTTTCTGAGAGTCCCTAATCTAGGTTTGGAACTGTGTGCTTCCCAAGTCCTCTTGGACTATTTTGC
>NW_020645465.1:327-703 GCF_003573695.1 Papaver somniferum
GAAATCGGGTATTCTCTTTCCTTTTTCTCTACTCAACATGATCCTCTTCATATGTTGTATTATAATTTTGTTCATATTTTGAAACATTGAGGACAATGTTTAGTTTAGGTTTGGGGGTGAAAAGTAGATACTTTGATAATATGCCATAATTGAAAACAAGAACTCCTTCTTTTTGAAAAAAATAAAAAAAAATAAAAAAAAATTAAAAAATCAAAATAAAAAATAAAAAATTGAAAAAAAAAAAACATAAAAAATCGAGCTCATTTACCTTAAAATGTTGACTCTTGTGCAAATATGTAATTATTAGGAGTCTTAGTCTAGATATTTAGGCACCCTGATTCTAGCACAATTCACATAGTGATAAGAAATTTGCACG
>NW_020645466.1:0-227 GCF_003573695.1 Papaver somniferum
TCTTCCTCCTTCGAGCAGTCGAGCTCTGCTCCTGCCAACTCCACCATGTCCGCCACCACCACTGCCGTACCACCAAACGCCACTCCTTCACACCGTACACCACCACCAACTCCACTATAATAATTCCCCCCATATTCTAGCCATCTATCCTACCAATTTCTTTTCTTTTCTTTCTCAGAAAACCCTAGGAAAGAAATTGGTACAATAGATAGGGCTAGAGAAGAAAT
>NW_020645466.1:427-753 GCF_003573695.1 Papaver somniferum
TTGTTTTATCATCCATTGTCTCATTATTTCACTACCATCTTCATTGCCATTGTAAATTTGCATCCTTTTGCCCTGTGTTGCTTCCATGTATATACCATTGTCACTTTTTCTTTGTACATGTCATTGTAAATGCCATCCTTGGTCCTGTGTGATTTAGTGCCCTGTCTGCCTAGAGCCTGCTTTACCTTGTCTGCCTGAACAGCTCCTGCTCTCCCTTTCCCTGCTGAGCACCTGCCCTTTGCACTGCTGCTGCTGCAACTGAGCTTGGCTCAGCTAAGACCAAAGTTTAGTTCAAGGCCCAGCCACAGTTCAGGTTAAGGCCTAAG
>NW_020645467.1:0-266 GCF_003573695.1 Papaver somniferum
CACTGTTGATAAACGACTGCTGCTGCGAGTCCGTTCTTCGTGTTCTTGGTGTTCTTCATCAGCAGCAGCAGAGTTTGATCAACTCTTGATTTCTGCGTCTGTGGCTCTCCTCTCTTCTCCCAACTCTCGAAAGCCTCTCTAGTAATCCCAGGGAACATATTTATACACCTACAGCTCGTTGAATCTCCCTCAATTACTCCATATAATCTTCATTACTCGGTGTTTAAAGAAAATATTTTCCGAATATTTTCTTCCCTGAAATGATT
>NW_020645467.1:466-1000 GCF_003573695.1 Papaver somniferum
GAATCGCACTAAAACACCTTCATTTTCTCGATCACAAATCTGCCAGTTTTGAATATATTTTTCCCGCCAAAAAGCTGTTTTTGAATTTAAAGAGAAGATGGATGCCCCTTAACCAAAGCTTGGGTGCGAATAGCAATTGGGGTGGAAATAGTAATTTTTGGGTGGAAATAATAATTTTTATGGGTTCCTTCGGGACATTTCTGGGATGCATCCGGTGCATTTCTGGGGTGCCTACGATACATTTATCCGGGGTGTAAAACACTGCTTTTTGAGCCCATTTCGCCGCAAGGGCTTATTTCTCTAAAAATTCCTACAAAGACATAAAAGAACACAATAAATACAAAATTGAGCACTAACAATACATACAATAGAGACATATTAGACACATAAATGCGTCTATCAACACCCCCAAACTTATTATTTGCTAGTCCTCGAGCAAATTTATTCTAGAAAGGAAAATCATTTGAACCCCTAGGTGGCCCTAGTGGCGGAGTGTTGTCTCCGGAGGGTTTACCAGAGGTGTACCCACAAAAC
>NW_020645468.1:0-229 GCF_003573695.1 Papaver somniferum
CCTTATCTAGTTTCCTGATTAAGATACCTATGTCCCATTGTGGTTCATGTTCAGGTTCTATGAAAGGATCTTGATAGGATATTTTCATTGGATGCACTTCCTCATAGATAAGATCCAACAGTTCAGGTTTAAAAGTCTGGAAAAACTCAATTAAAAATAATAACAACCTGAATAACTGGGGATCCTTAAAGTCAATCAGATTTGACTTACACAGCTGACCACAAAGAGA
>NW_020645468.1:429-600 GCF_003573695.1 Papaver somniferum
GTCTTTTTTCCTTCTCTTTTAGCTTTAAGCTTTGATTCCAAGGTCTTTAGTATCCAACTTCAAACCTGTAATACAAAGACATACCAAAGAGACGTAAAAAGAACAAATGGAATAATAAAAATAAAATAATAAAAACCTAAAAATTCTACCTAAACACAAATCCGCGTCGGC
>NW_020645468.1:611-883 GCF_003573695.1 Papaver somniferum
ATAGATTCCTGATCACTATGCCTACATATTTCAGATTCTTCATTACTACTATCCTCATCATCATAATAGTACAAAGATGATTGAACCTTATCTAAATAAGTAGTGTCTTTTATTCTAACCTCCTCCTCTAGATTGGGCAAATATTCACTATTGATATCAAGGGTAGAATTGGAAACACTATTTTGGAAATTTAGATTATTTCGAGCAGCATTAGCCAACTGTTCATTTTCTTCCTCTAAACGTGCTTGAATTTCACTGAGCGTAACACTTAT
>NW_020645469.1:0-318 GCF_003573695.1 Papaver somniferum
CTTGAATCTAAATCAGGTTTTCATCTAACGGTGGATATTGTTTTCTTTGTGACCAAGGCGATACCCTGATTTGAAAGACTATATAAGGGGACATCTAACAACTCTGCAAAACTAATCCCCACACCTCACGTGTGATACTATTTTGCGTTCTAGGGTCGTTCTCCTTTAACCTTTGGTTTTCTTCTTCTAAAACCAGGTTAACGACTTAAAGACTTCATTGGGATTGTGAAGCCAGACCGATACTACTTTTATCGTAGTTGTATGATCTGATCTTGAATATTCTATCGTACGAGTACAATCAGATTGATTGGCTTGAGA
>NW_020645469.1:329-1000 GCF_003573695.1 Papaver somniferum
TAGTTGTGTGATCTGATCTTGCATCTTCTATCGTACGAGTACAATCAGATTGATTGGCTTGAGATTAATATCTCCGATAGGCAAGATATAAAAAGTAATCACAAACATCTTCGTCTCATTGTTTGTGATTCCGCAACATCTTGTTTCGCTACCATACGATTAAGATTGTTGTGAGGTGATTGATTGATCTAGGATGTTCTCCGGGAATATAAGACCGGATTATCAATTGGTTCCTGTTCACCTTGATTATTATCAAAAGACAGAACAAAAACTTTAGGGTTTTTCTGTGGGAGACAGATTGATCCTTTGATAGACTTGTCTGTGTGAGACAAATTTGTTTATTGTCAAAGCCTGCGATTTTGGGTCGTAGCAACTCTTAGTTATGGGTGATATCAGCTAAGGGAATCAAGTGCGCAGTATCCTGTTGGGATCAGAGGCGTAGGGAGTACAACTGTACCTTGGATCAGTAGGAGATTGATTGGGGATCAACTACAGTCCACTCCGAAGTTAGCTTGGAGTAGGCTAGTGTCTGTAGCGGCTTAATACAGTGTGTGTTCAATCTAGACTAGGTCCCGGGGTTTTTATGCATTTGTGGTTTCCTCGTTAACAAAATTTCTGGTGTCTGTGTTATTTCAGTTTCCGCATTATGTTGTTTTATCTTTATAATTTAA
>NW_020645470.1:0-245 GCF_003573695.1 Papaver somniferum
ACTTAGTGCACATAGTCACATGGTGCTGAAGATCTGGGGTAATTGCATGGATGATTGCATTTAATCCGTTAGAATTTTGCTTTGCAGCGAGAATCTCGACAGGATCATACTCACTAATATCCCTTGGTACGGTTATGTTGCCCACTGTAACTGACGGAGGATCATACCATTTACAACACAAACTCATGATTGAAAATCACGCGCTTGGAGAAAGGCACGCATAGGAATTTTCCACCATAAGTAAT
>NW_020645470.1:256-1000 GCF_003573695.1 Papaver somniferum
TACTTAAATTATAAATACAAGCACAAGATTTTTCTAACGATGAAAACCACAGGGCAAAAAAACCCGGGACCTAGTCCAGTTTCGAATATTATCAGAATTAAGCAGCTTTACGTAGACTACTACAACTTCTTGAAAAAGCGGGGGTCTAACAACCATACCCAATATTTCGTTCAGCAATCTGTATGGACTAACTCTAATATAATTCCAAGAGAATCAACTAGACAGTCAGACTCAATCAAGGAAATATATCCAAGAGTTGTATATATATTTCTCAACACAATCTGCAATCAAACAGAAAGTAATTTGTGAGCCCGATTGATATTGTTAGAGAATTTCTCGGTTAAACCCACCAAGCGTTGGTATGTCAAGGTTGGTTGTGATATTTTAGTGAACCAAAACTCATTTAAAGAGTCGTTTGATTATGTACTAGAGTCGACTTCGTATAGGTTAAACTAGAAAGTTATTAGGATATGAGACATACAAGTATTACTCGAAGACTTGAAGAATGTGAAGAAGTAAAGAGCTACATCGACGACATCATCCTTCCTCTTGAGGTTAGTAATATTTTGACTTGAACTGTTTCATTCCTAACGTATCTTTCAAGTCGTGCTATATTGAAAACATAACTGCGAAGCTGTGAATGATTATACTCTAGTAAATAGATGTAATATTAAGGAATTACAATATGAAGTATAACACTTATCTTTTGAACTTCGTATATAAGACATCGACATAATCGTATGA
>NW_020645471.1:0-441 GCF_003573695.1 Papaver somniferum
GAAAAGGAGAAAATGGTGTAAAACTGTAATCTGCGACGCACAAAAAGCGTCACAGAATGAACGATAAAACACAAGTGTTGCTGATGTTTAGACTGCACTGCGACCCACGACTGTGCGTCTTAGACACTGTTGATAAACCACTGTCCTTGCGAGTCTGTTCTTCGTGTTCTTGGTGTTCTTCATCATCAGCAGCAGCAGAAACAGAGTTTCATCAACTCTTGATTTCTGCTTCTCTGGACCTTCTCTCGACCCCAAACTCTCGACACCCTTTCTACTCAACCCCAGTAACCTATTTATACCCAAAAGACCCATCGAATCTCGCTCATTGACTCCATATAATTCTCTTTAACTCGGCAGTAAAGAAAATATTTCTGGGAATATTTTCTTTCCTGTTTCATCTTCTCACGCGTTTTCAAGCCTCCAAATTACCATATTTAACTC
>NW_020645471.1:452-1000 GCF_003573695.1 Papaver somniferum
TTTTTTTATTCTTCTGACTTGTTACGGGATTTGTTTCCTGGTTTATCTCTTTCACGCGTCTTCTCTGAGCTGTAGAATTTGTTTCCAACCAATACAGACGACCCATGCACGTATCTTCCATCCAAAAATTCCGAGAATAGAATATCTTCCTTGTTTTGAGAATATTTTCCCTGTTTTGCATCCCACGATTATCCAGCCCAAATAACTCGATTCGAACACCCATACCATCCCTGTTAGGCTATAACAGGTCCAACCCAATGAAAACTAGCCCTTGAATCTCCTTATATCACGTCCAAAATTTGCTTCAACAATTACGCAGGTGAAGAACTATTTTTCCCGCCAAAACTCGGTTCAAATGGGGAAGAAACTGGTACCCCCCTATCCAGAGTAGGGGTGCGAATAGCAGCTGCCTTGGGGGTGACCTGGGGGTGCCCCTTAGTAATTAGGTTACCCCTTATCCAAAAGCGAGAGTCCGAATAACACTTGTCCTCCGGGTGCCAAAATCAACTTTTCGAGCCGAATTTTCCAAAAATGTTTATTTCCTAAAA
>NW_020645472.1:0-411 GCF_003573695.1 Papaver somniferum
AAGATAAAAGAATACCTGGCAACATTCCCGATCCTTCAAAAGCCTGATCCCTATCAGGTGTTTGTCCTGTACATAGCAGCAACTGAAAATGCAGTCAGCGCGGTCCTTGTCAAAACCAACACGAAGGTTGAGTAACCAATCTACTACGTCAGCAAGACTCTCAACCCGGCGGAAAGAAACTACACGAAGATTGAGCAACTCATACTAGAATTAGTATGGGAAACCCAAAAGCTGAGAACCTATTTCTTGACTCATCATGTTCGGGTCCCATGTAAAGCACCGTTGGAAGCTTTCCTCAAGAGCGCAGGGAAAGTAGGAAGGATAGCAAAATGGAACACTCATCTGGATCAATTTAACATTATCCACAAGATCCAAACTTCCCAAAAGTCACAAGTCTTAGCGGATTTTTTG
>NW_020645473.1:0-223 GCF_003573695.1 Papaver somniferum
GCAATAAATAAACTCCAGAGCCTAGAAATTTATGCGTATTTAGAATTGCACTAACTAATCTAAGTGGATTGAAACATTTTGGTTGTAGGAGTTGAGGAACCAATCTGATTAGATGGAAACATCTAGAAGAGTCTATTCATGAAAGCACAGATCTCAGGTGTTAGAAATAACATGATAGTTTCACCATATCTCGTTGAGTCCTTTTCACTTCTATTTTTATTTT
>NW_020645473.1:230-592 GCF_003573695.1 Papaver somniferum
AAGAGTCTATTCATAAAAGCACAGAGCTCAGGTGTTAGAAATAACATGATAGTTTCACCATATCTCGTTGAGTCCTTTTCACTTCTATTTTTATTCTATTTTGTTTTTAAACAATGTTACTCTAAGTGATTAGGTGGGGCTCACGATTCAATTTGTTACCAATGCTAGGGTGAATTAGAGTGATTGAGATACCAAAAAAAAAAATGTTGAAAAAAAATGTTGAAAAAAAAAAGTTGAAAAAAAAAGAAAAAAAAAAATTGAGACCAGACCATTTGACCAAAAGGAATAAATTCAATAAAGTCGACCACTGGTACCCTTGTATATGCCAGTTGTGTTGACCTAGAGTTAGGTTATCGACCACT
>NW_020645473.1:792-1000 GCF_003573695.1 Papaver somniferum
GTCTGTCAAAGTCCCTCGTGGTGTCATAGAGGATGTTCTAATTGAGGTTGATAAGTTTGTTTATCCAGTTGATTTTGTTGTTCTAGACACCCAGCCAGTTCAGGACCCAAGTGCTCACGTCTCGGTGATTTTAGGTCGCCCATTCTTAGCCACATCTAATGCTATCATCAATTGTAGGACTAGACTCATGAACATATCCTTTGGTAAT
>NW_020645474.1:0-529 GCF_003573695.1 Papaver somniferum
TTACTTTATCTTTCTGCATTATAATTGTTTTATTATAATTAAAGTAAATTGCACTTTACGTTAACTCCGTTATACTTGATAGTAATCCTATAGATTTTGGTTAAGTCCAAACCTATAATCAAGTATCACACTTTGTTTGTCGTATTTTCTCGATCTCGTATCCATAGACAATCACACAAAGTGTGAATACTGAAGTTGTTGTATTGTCTCGACTTTGTCCATAGACGATCACACTTGGTAAGAGGACTTATAAGTTGAAACAAAAATATTGTGGTGTATTTGGGTACCCTCGTCTTTTCAATTGGTATAAGAGCATGCAAACGCAAAAATATCTAACAATCTGTGTTTGGTGCGATCCAACCTGAAAAACAGGGGTCTAACAACCACACCCAATAATTCGTTCGGCAATCTGTATGGACTAACTCCAATATACGTTCAAGAGAATCAACTAGACAGTCAGACTCAATCTTAAGAAAAGTATATCAAAGAGTTATATCTCTATTTCTCAATTCAATCTGCAATCAAATAA
>NW_020645474.1:540-1000 GCF_003573695.1 Papaver somniferum
TTCAAGAGAATCAACTAGACAGTCAGACTCAATCTTAAGAAAAGTATATCAAAGAGTTATATCTCTATTTCTCAATTCAATCCGCAATCAAACAAATAGGAATTTGCGAGCCCGATTGAATATAAGAAATAACTTGGACGGTATCAAAAACCAATATCCAAGTGTCAATCAATTTAATCAACAACCAAAGGTTGGATTCCCAATTGATTGAACTTACGCGCAACCTGTGATATTTCAATTATAAAGATAAACAATATAATGCGGAAAAGAAATAACACAGACACCATAAATTTTGTTAACGAGGAAACCGCAAATGCAGAAAAACCTCGGAACCTAGTCCAGAACAAACACACACTGATTATAAGCTGTTACACTAATTTCCTACTACCTATTCAGACTAGATGTAATACCTACTTCAGAAATAATATAACTCCTAGCACAAAACAAATCGTCTTTAGGA
>NW_020645475.1:0-396 GCF_003573695.1 Papaver somniferum
CCAGCCACACCTCCACACCAAAGCCACGCCGGCCATGCCTCCATGCCGCTGGATGCCAAACAGAGGGTTGCAACAATGATCGCTGTCGTATGAGTCAAAAATAATTACACTTTCTTACTACTCAAAATATAAATATAGCAAGGGAAAGAAAGGATCGTTCCCACAGAGAGGCATAAGGTTGTCAAATTGTTTCGGTTTCCTATAAATACCAATGGGGGGGGGGGTTTCTGATTTTTATATACTAAAATAAAATAAAAACAAAACAAGAAATAAAAAAGCAATTCAAATAGAGCAGATATTGGTTAAGGATTCATCTTCATTCACAAACATGCTTTTTAACAATAACTAGAATTGATATTTAATCTCTCTTTTATCAAAGGCCCTAAGATACCTTGA
>NW_020645475.1:596-876 GCF_003573695.1 Papaver somniferum
GTCTCCACCAAGCGCATTTATTGAACCCTTTAATATGTCTGCGAGAAAATTACTAGGGTACCTTTTTTTAATGCTAATTAGGTTTTCGATAGTCCAAACTCTAATTTCCACACTTCATGTGACAATGGCATGCCGTGCCAGCCACATCTTCGCGCCAAGGCGTGCTAACCATGCCAGCCGTACCACATGTGCCAATGGCATGCCGTGCCAGCCACATCTCCGCGCCAAGGCATGCCAACCATGCCAGCCGCACCACATGTGCCAATGGCATGCCGTGCCA
>NW_020645475.1:887-1000 GCF_003573695.1 Papaver somniferum
CACCACATGTGCCAATGGCACGCCGTTCCATCCATATCTCCGCGCCAAGGCATGCCAACCATGCCAGCGGCACCACATGTGCCAATGGCATGCCGTGCCAGCCACATCTCTGC
>NW_020645476.1:0-324 GCF_003573695.1 Papaver somniferum
TGTAAATAGTCATATTTTTGTTGTAAATAGTCTTGTAATAAGCAAGGAGGGTGCAGCCATCGATGTATAACGCGGGTAAACTGAAATATCACCAACTCATTGGGTGAACATTCACAATTCTTGTAAAGCCGGACATCTAGCTTGGCTTAGAATTTGGTTCTTAGCCTAAAAACTATCTCTTGGTGATTAGTAGTCATAACTGCAGGTCATTCTAGACACATGTGTAGATACACTTTACACTCTTATCACATGTCTTTTTTTGTTATCAGTGCTAGGATTGTGCCTTGGATAGCTAGATTGACATCTCCATTTTGCTGTGAGCTT
>NW_020645476.1:524-1000 GCF_003573695.1 Papaver somniferum
CATGAACTGTAGCTTTGAGGGTTTCAATCTTTTCAATTCCATGATTCTCAATTCAAATGCATTGTTAATTTTAGCTGTTCTGAACTCCAACATGTATTTAATTTGAGTGTGTGATTGTTACATTTTATATCAAGCTCCTGTTCATGTTTATCTTGATGCCTGTTTTGTTTGAGCAATGGGAAGTAATCAGTGCTCTGGTATGCCTGTGATTGACTGTGCTGTCAAAAGACAGTCAATACTAGGGGCATATCAGTGAGCAAGCTGATTTTCCTCCCATTCTAATATATTGCATTGCTTTACTTTCTGTTACTAGAAAAGTAGAAACAACACCAGCTCCCTCCTTGTCCCTGTGGACTTCCCCTGCTTTTCATTATCTACTATCTGACCCTGTATACTTGCAGGTGTAAATATAACCATAGTTTTAGGTTTAATTCCTTAGCTATCATACTTTCTACAAAAGCACTAAAATATTGTAT
>NW_020645477.1:0-291 GCF_003573695.1 Papaver somniferum
CACGCGCATCAGTCATACGAGCAAGAAGATTATAATACTAGTTCTTCGTCTTTAGAGGATACAATCAAACTTTTGAAAAGTAGTCCTTATTATGATCCTTCAGTTCCTATTCCTTCTCTAGAAGAGACTCTCAGGAATTTAGCTAAGTCATCACGTCAGTTAGCTGATTTGACGTATAAATTAGATGAGGTGAATAATGTAGTTATGGACGAAAGAACTGCAACAACAACTGAATCTGTAGAAGATATCCTCAATAGATTAACTCAAAACTTAGATCCTACACTAAGGGAA
>NW_020645477.1:491-787 GCF_003573695.1 Papaver somniferum
TTTATTCTTGAAAACAAAGAAAATACAGAATATGGGATAAAATGTAGAATTAATGCACAAAAGATGAGTTAAATGCCAAGAAAAATATATAGAAATATGCACTTTTTAGCACTCATCACTATGCGGCTACCAAAACGAAGGCGTGCGACGATCAACGTCCACCCTTCAATCCTATATGCAAATCCTAACCGTCCAAGGTCACCAAACAACACATGGTAACCTTTGGCCCAAAACCCTAGTTTTGGCCACGCCAAACCGCGCCAAGGCATGCCATGACACATATGCCAATGGCATGC
>NW_020645478.1:0-512 GCF_003573695.1 Papaver somniferum
ACCTCATTCACACAATTACAAAGGCTATTCCTGAAAAGTTACATAAGCAACAACCTATTAATTACGGGAATTGAAACTGCATTCGATTTGAAGAAGGCACATGGATAAAGTTTGTGAAGTTTAACTGCGCGCTGGAGAACCAAATACGGAGAATTAGCTGGACGATTTTCAGAATGATATTTGATCCTCATCTTCATAAATTATATGTACGCAGCCGACCTCCTATACATAGAAATATTCTGACTCAAAGATAAGATCATAATACAAGAACTGAGAGAATATCAGGAGGAATACATTGCATTGAAAGAAAAGAAGAGGTAAATGGAAATCAACATGACCGTCATCACAGCTACGAAAGAGGGAAGCGCGAGATAGATACCGCGAGTGGAAGGCAGTGTAGAGTGCACTAGACATGGAAGACCGGTGAAAGAAAATACTGTGATAGAAGTAGCTTTGTCTGGACACGATGAAGAATGGTTCGGAAAAGAATACGGAGATCGGCTTCATGCCTA
>NW_020645478.1:523-1000 GCF_003573695.1 Papaver somniferum
CCCCCCCCCCCCCTTTGAAGATATAAAACTCCCCAGACTGAACACTTCAATAGAAAAAGTTTGGGAAGAAATTGTACTGACTGAAGAAATACCGTTACCATGGAATATGGGGCGAGAACCTTTACCAGGAAGGGGAATGGTGAATATTGCTTGTACCATAGATTTCATTGTCATAGCACCACTCATTGCACGAATTTGCGAAGGCTCTTGTTACAACTGATTGAAAAGGGGAAGTTAAACCAATTTTTGGTAATGAGTTACCATAGGAACCATCACTTCATTCATCCCATCAAAACCAACCACAATATCCAACAACGGTACATCGCGTTGAAATAGATCAAGGTGTGAGGCAAATAAATTCAATCATCCATTCTGCCAAGAATATAGCTGATTTTCATGACAATGTGTTAAGCTGAGTACATAAAAGAGATTGCTATGGTAAGGAAGTGCATCTAATGAAAAACTTACCACTAGAAG
>NW_020645479.1:0-250 GCF_003573695.1 Papaver somniferum
CATGTACTATTCACCACAATTTGAACATGAAGAATTTTGTACTCCCATGAATTTAGACTCCACCATAGAAGCTTTAAGGACTCAGTAAGCAAAACTTTGATAGATCTACATCACGAATTCATGCATATGTAGATCAGATTTTGCTTCACCTATAAAAGGAGGAAATTCATGAGGAAATGTATGTTGTCCCTAATGAAGTGTCTAGTCCCATTCATGTAAATGATGTTGAATATGAACCTAATTTAGAGGA
>NW_020645479.1:450-713 GCF_003573695.1 Papaver somniferum
ATCTTTTGTGCATTAATTCTACATTTTATCCCATATTCTGTGTTTTCGTTGTTTTCAAGAATAAATACTTTTCTTGATTAATTTTGCATTTTTAGGTACTAAATAAAGCCTGGTTATCTCATGGAGAGAAAAGAGCAAAGGAACGGCAAAGACTCCCGCTAGGAGGAAGCGAAGAATGATGTTTGCAAGAGCCGGATCAATTAGAAGTGGGCTTGAAGAGGAAGAATTGTTCTTAAAGAAGATATGGGCTTGGCATACCCAAG
>NW_020645479.1:849-1000 GCF_003573695.1 Papaver somniferum
GTCAAACACTATAGTACCTAACTCCATCTGAAGCCGTCAGTTTTGTTTTATCTCATCATCCAACGGTCGCTTCTATCGCGTCGTTGGATCATTCCATCACCTTTTCATCCTACACTTTCGCTTCGCTGAGCATCAACCTTTGATACATCCG
>NW_020645480.1:0-501 GCF_003573695.1 Papaver somniferum
CCGGGTATACTTTTAAATTAGTCCCAACTAGTTTTTTGTTGCTCAAAGTTATCTAAAGTACGTAAAAAATTCAATTTTTCTACATTTTCAGAGCTAATTACGGTTGGAATTTTGCTCATAACCAACCGTAAATCGAAGTTACGGTTCGTAAAAGATGAACTACCAACCGTAACTGATTAAATTTGAAGAAAACCCAATCGTAAAACCAGTTACGGTTGGTAACTAAATGCTCGATACCAACCGTAACTGAGTTACAGTTGGTAACCAAATGCTCGAAACTGAAGAAAATTCTCAGATATAAGAACATACGGTTGGTAATTGAACTATTACCAACCGTAACAACATCAAAATCTCCAGTTACGGTTCGTAATTGAGTTAAAATCAACCGTAACTCACATAAACCCAGAAATTTCAATTTCAATATTCATTTAAAACCCTAATTTTTGATAGAAATTAAATTTAAATCGAACAAAATAAACCAAATCGTAACTGGGTTTTCAA
>NW_020645480.1:512-1000 GCF_003573695.1 Papaver somniferum
TAAAACCCTAATTTTTGATAGAAATTAAACTTAAATCGAACAAAATAAACCAAATCGTAATTGGGTTTTCAAAACATACCTCATATAAGTCATTACACTACACTTGATTAATTTTCGAATCATCGATTAATCGAAGACGATGAAATTTTGAGTTTTAATGGAGATTACGGTTGATGGGAGGAGGAGAAGAGAAGAAGAAAGAAAACAAATTTTCAATTTAGCTTTGATTTAGGTTAAAAGATGGGAAGGGTAATCTAGTCAATTTACACTCCTTATAGGACATCCCTAACCAACTAAAGGAACATTACTATCACACTGGCACCCCTCTAATAAACCATGCCGCCCCTATAACAGTCTTGTTAAATAAATCATAACCCGTTTCTTGTCAGATAGCCCAACCCATGATGAGGCGGGAGCTTTTCCAAATGGAAGCAACCAATTAGACAAGCCATCAACTTTTCATCCTGATGATTACCAACAATAGAATC
>NW_020645481.1:0-570 GCF_003573695.1 Papaver somniferum
CAAGGCCTCACCGGTTACAAGGCGGCGCAGTCACGCATTCAACTCACAGAAACTATCATGAACTTCGAAGTATGCTCAAAAGAGTAACCAATATTTTTCGAACGACTTTCCTATTAAGCTCGTTACCCTATAGGTCTCGTTCTAGTCAAAATTTTAGGCTTAGGTTCGCGTTTGGTGTCGTTTTCCTAAGGCGGGAAAGAAGAGAATGGTGATGAAATCCGAACCCTTATCTTGTATGGCCAGTCCTTGCCCTTTACTAGGGAAGTAAAGCAGCCGTTTTCAAATCCTCAGCATATATGCAAACGAAGGAATACAGTAAACCCGCTGACAGGGGATTCGCGGGTGTTTCGAAAAACTTACCTCCCGTACCAGACGGGCGATGAACCGCTGAAGTCGACTCGGGCCACGATTCCTATGTCATGTACGAACCCGAGGGGCCGAGGCGATATCGTAATCACCGTCCTTCTCTGCACACAATTTATATTTAAACCAACCCTTCCTTAGGGTTTAAAAATAATAATGTCCAAAGTTTAATGTCCAAGTGTCCAAAAAGAAAAGAAAAAATTACAA
>NW_020645481.1:581-1000 GCF_003573695.1 Papaver somniferum
ATAATGTCCAAAGTTTAATGTCTAAGTGTCAAAAAAGAAAAGAAAAAATTACAAAAATAACAAATCCTAATACTGTTCTCTCTTTTTTTTCTTTTTTTTTTAATAATATAGACTTAAATTCTAAAACTAAAATAGAAAACTTACTAATAATTATAGCAAACACTGACAAAGTTGATATCAATATTAAAAGACAACTGAGGCTAAGATTCCACTATTTTTTCAAGTTCAAAGTGATTTAATCAAATCTTTATATTTATGCAATTTTCTCATTCATTTTGATTCTAAAACATTGCAACAAGTAGATTTTCAAAAGCAATAATTGTAAATATCAAGTATGAAGCATCAAAAGTCTATAAACTACGCATACTTTGGGGAAGTTTAGAAACAGAACAGAGCTAAGAAAAAATCACAGAGAAGAA
>NW_020645482.1:0-523 GCF_003573695.1 Papaver somniferum
AGAAAAACCCTAAAGTTTTTGTTTCGTCTTTTGATAACAATCAAGGTGAAGAGGAACCAATTGATAATCCGGTCTTATATTCCCGAAGAACAGCCTAGATAAATCAATCACCTCACAACAATCTTAATCGTATGGTAGCGAAACAATATGTTGCGGAATCACAAATAATGAGACGAAGATGTTTGTGACTACTTTTTATATCTTGCCTATAAGAGATATTAATCTCAAGCCAATCAATCTGATTGTACTCGTACGATAGAAGATGCAAGATAAGATCACACAACTACGATAAAAGTAGTATCAGTCTGGCTTTACAATCCCAATGAAGTCTTTAAGTCGTTAACCTGGTTTTAGAAGAAGAAAACCAAAGATTAAAGGATAAACGACTCTAGCACGCAAACTAGTATCACACGTGAGGTGTGTGGATTAGTTTTGCAGAGTTGCTAGATGTCCCCTTATATAGTCTTTCAAATCAGGGTTTCGCCTTGGTCACAAAGCAAACAATATCCACCGTTAGATGAAA
>NW_020645482.1:534-1000 GCF_003573695.1 Papaver somniferum
TCTTTCAAATCAGGGTTTCGCCTTGGTCACAAAGCAAACAATATCACCCGTTAGATGTAAACCTGATTTATATTCAAGCTAATATTTCTCAACTGTTAGATCGAAAACTTAGCTTTTTATACACAAATGAAATGTACGCTTCTAGGTTTGTTAACTGATGTGATTTGTATATAGTGGTAAAAATGGTTCGATTCTCAGACTTGTGAAGGATATTAATTAGACTTAAATTCTAATATTAAAATAGAAAACTCACTAAAAATTATAGCAAACTCAATCAAAGTTGATATCAATATTAAAAGAACACTGAGGCTAAGATTCCACTATTTTCCAAATTCAAAGTGATTTAATCCAATATTTATATTCATGCAATTTTCTTGTTCAATTTGATTCTTACTATTGCAACAAGTAGATTTTCTAAAGTAATAATTGTAAATACCAAGCATGAAGCATCAAGAGTCTATAAACT
>NW_020645483.1:0-35254 GCF_003573695.1 Papaver somniferum
TAAAGAGATGGTACGTGATGGGTTTAGGTAGAATAGAGTTGGGGAGAAAACAGTGGAGTGATTTGGGGTGAGGTGGTGGTGATGGAGACGGACATGGTGGTGGTACGGGGCATGGTGGTTCTGCAGAGGGGGTTGATGGAGGAGATGGGTTCGACAGAATGGGGAAGGGTGCGTTTGTTTGGGGTGTAGGTGCTCGGTCGCTAGGGTGTGAGGCGAGTGTATCGAGTTTGATGATCTGCGACGCTGAGCCGTGGGATAGGGAGATGAAAGATCAATCAGACGGTGAGATGAAGTGAAGTTTGTAGCGACCGCTGGATTATATAATACAACAAAATCAACGACGCCAGATGGAGTTAGGTGTTGTAGTGTTAGGCGGAGATATCAAACTTCGATGCACAGCAAGAGAGCGACCGTTGGATTCAACTACCATCTAATCTGAAGGCTTGAAATTTCAGCGCTGTGGTGCTTGGCAGAGACTTCAGATTTTGATGCTCTATGAAGGAGCGACCATCGGATGCTTCTGAGAACTGATCTGATGGCTGAGAAAGGAGGCGCTTTTGTGTGTAGAAAATGAGGTTGTGCGCACCATTCTTCGCGGCTTCCTTGCGTAATTTCTCCCGGCTTTTCACTGCTTTTCCGCTCTTTTCGCTCCGCGACTCATCCGAACTTTATTTATTACCTAAAAATGCAAAATTAATTAATAAAAATATTTATTCTTGAAAACAATGAAAATACAGAATATGGGATAAAATGTAGAATTAATGCACAAAAGGTGAGTTAAAATGCCAACAAAAAGGGATAAATATATACAATATTTGGCACTCATCAAATACCCCCAAACCTGAATTTTACTTGTCCTCAAGTAAAACAAAACTAAGGAAATCCTAACTATACCACTGTCGCTGGTCTCTCGAATGCATTTAGCGTATGCACTAAGCCTTTTAAACCACTAAGTGTCCCTAGTGGACGAGTTGAAGTCTCGTGAAGGTTTACCAGAGGTGTGCCTACAAAACCTAAGGACAAAATATGAGCTCAGATTCCATCAAACGTGACATGTGCAAAACACTAGATTAGGAACTTAACCTAGATTTGGTTTGTACCCATATTGTCAAACCGATTTTTCTGAAAATTCCTAATCTAGTAGTGGTGGTAAGCCAAGGCATATGATCCACCTTGTATCCTAATCAAGTGACATGGTCTAGGTTAAGTTCATTCCTAAGCATACAACTAGAAATGAAAGAACACCAACTTGCTCACTAGTCTACCCCTAGCATTGGCTGTCTTTTGACAGTACAGCCAATCACAGGCTCTATGAGCATTGGCCTCTCTCAAATACACATTCACAACACAGCAACAGGAAGTAACCAACTAGCTCATTCACACTTGACAGTGCACAAGGCTTCACTGAGCCTTGGCCTGAAGATGATTAGCTCATGCTAACCATGAAGTGACAACATGCATACACTAACATAGATAATTCATACATAACTAGCACATATCAGATAATTCAACACATAAGCAACTTGCACTGTTAACTGAGAAGAACACTGAAAAATAAAATTTGAACCAATTCTCTACTGGCTAGTCCAGAGAGGTAAAATAGTGTCTCTCTAATGCTTCCCCCAACACCAATTTATACCCATTACAAAAAATTAGGTTTTCCCCCAATTTTCCCCAAAGTCAGTAGAACTAGGGTTTGGTGAAATTGATTTACCTACTGTTGATGAGATACTCGCTCCATCTCGTCGACCCAATCTTCTCCTGCTTCTTCTCGTTCCTCTCGAGCTCCAATTGATGCTTTAATCATCATTTATATCACCAATTTCTCACCTAGGGTTTCAGGCAGAGAGATGAGAAATTGAGGTTGTAAATGATGATTAAAGAGATGGTACGTGATGGGTTTAGGTAGAATAGAGTTGGGGAGAAATTAGTGGAGTGATTTGGGGGCGTCAGGGAGAGGTGGTGATGATGGTGGTGCGGCAGGTGAAGAAGGTGGTTCTGCAGAGGGGGTTGATGGAGGAGATGGGTTCGACAGAATGGGGAAGGGTGCGTTTGTTTGGGGTGTAGGTGCCCGGTCGCTAGGGTGTGAGGCGAGTGTATCGAGTTTGATGATTTGCGACGCTGAGCCGTGGGATAGGGAGATGAAAGATCAATCGGACGGTGAGATGAAGTGAAGCTTGTAGCGACCGCTGGATTATATCATACAACAAAATCAACGACGCCAGATGGAGTTAGGTGTTGTAGTGTTAGGCGGAGATATCAAACTTCGATGCACAGCAAGGGAGCGACCGTCGGATGCTTCTGAGAACTGATCTGACGGCTGAAGACGCAAGCGGGTATGGATTTGGGTTTTAGGCTTTTGGGTATAGAATATGGGTTTGGGCTTGGAAAACCTTGAGCCCACTTCTTCTTTAAGAACAACTTTCTTCTTCTTGAGCCCATTTCCAGCTTTTTGGACGTGCACTCCATTCTTTGCGGCTTCCTTGCGTAATTCCTCCCGGCTTTTCACTACTTCTCTGCTCTTTTTGCTCCGCAAGTCATCCAGACTTTATTTATTACCTAAAAATGCAAAATTAATTAATAAAAATATTTATTCTTTAAAACAATGAAAATACAGAATATGGGATAAAATGTAGAATTAATGCATAAAAGATGAGTTAAATGCCAACAAAAAGGGATAAATATATACAATATTTGGCACTCATCAAATACCCCCAAACCTGAATTTTACTTGTCCTCAAGTAAAACAAAACTAAGGAAATCCTAACTATACCACTGTCGCTGGTCTCTCGAATGCATTTAGCGTATGCACTAAGCCTTTTAAACCACTAAGTGTCCCTAGTGGACGAGTTGAAGTCTCGTGAAGGTTTACCAGAGGTGTGCCTACAAAACCTAAGGACAAAATATAAGATCATATTCCATCAAACGTGACATGTGCAAAACAGTTTAGCTCACAGCAAAATGGAGATGTCAATCTAGCTATCGAAGGCACAATCCTAGCACTGATAACAAATAAAGACATGTGATAAGAGTGTAAAGTGTATCTACACATGTGTAAAGAAAGATCTGAAGTCATGACTACTAATCACCAAGAGATAGTTTCTCAGGCTAAGAACTGAGGTCGAAATCTAGCTAGCTGTCCGGACTTTACGTGAATTGTGAATGAGTTGGAGGTATTTCACAATTTCTCGCGTTGTACATCAATGGCATACACCCTCCTTGCTTATTACAACGAAACAACAAAAGATGACTATTTACATGACTCTTATTTACATTGACTATTCTCTTTTTATTATTACATTGACTATTTAGATGACTAATTAATTACAAACCCAAAATAGAAAAATAAAAGGCCCAAAAAAATTGGGTTAATTATTACAAGCCCACAATTAAAGAAATTTGGAAGCCCACAATTCGGATTCTCTTAAATGGGTTACCTTTTAAGCACAGCCCAGCTGCTCTGATATTGTTGCAAAAACCCAGTTGGGTTTTGGTTCTTTTCCTTGGTGGCGTCCCAGCAGAGAAAAAAAACAGGTTCAGAACAGCAGGTCCAACAGCAAATGAAGTGAAGCAGATGCAGATGCAAATGCTATGCAGTGAAATGCAAAATAGCTAAGAAAAACACACGGAAAACACAGGACCAATCCCCGGCAGCGGCGCCAAAAACTTGGCAGTCCCCGGCAACGGCGCCAAAAACTTGGCAGTCCCCGGCAACGGCGCCAAAAACTTGGTAGTCCCCGGCAGCGGCGCCAAAAACTTGGTGGGTTTTGAAAGAAACCTACAAACTGACCTGCAAGTGCACAGGGTCAGTTGTAGCTAGTGATGGGAAGAAAGGGTTTGTCCACAGGGACTTGGAGGGGGCTATTGAAGTTTTCTAAGCTAAAATGGAGCTGAATGGAGGCAGTAAACAGTAGCATGCAAGGGCCTTTGAATCCACTACTTGATCCTAAGCTAAGGCAGTGCCTAATCAAATCATTGTTCTTGTTTCATTTCAGGGAAGATCATAATGGATGATTTTCTTGGCTAATCTTTACTCACTTGCCCCTAGCATCAGCTGTCTTCTTACAGCACAGCTGATCACAGGCTTGTTGTTCAAGAAGCTATCTATCACCCTAAGACAGTTAAACACAGTCCTTCAAATGGACTGAATTCTTAGCTACCATCATTATTTCACCCCTAGAATCAGTTGTCTTCTTACAGCACAACTGATCACAGATGCATTCACTCAAGTAGATATTATCAGTCCTATTAAATTTAAGCACTACAAGAACAGTTAACATGATCATGGATTATCCTAGCATACAATTCAAGAGTATCATCTAGCCCCTAGCATATGAAGTTAGAACATATTGAAACTAATTAACAACTGGAATTGAAGTTGAACTAGAACATTGAACTGAAACTAAAATGGGAATTAAACTGAAATTAACAGGACATTGAAATTAAACTGAAATTAACCCAAGTAGGGGGTATCTCGGCTAACCAAGAACACCCCTACACATACAACACCCCTTCTATTTATACCCAAAAATATGAATTAGGGTTCCATATGTTCTTCCCCAAAAAATCCCCTAAAACAGTAAAATTAGGGTTACACAATTTTTTTACCTAATTTCTCTGATAATCGCTCCCTCACTTCGACCCATGCTTGTACTTCGCCTCCTGCTCCTCTCCGTGCTTCTCATGCCCTAAACCTAGTTGTTCCAACAAACCCTAATCTAGGTCAGTGAGATACAGTTGGGGGTTAGGTGGAACAATTAGGTTCTAGGGAGATGGGGTGATGTTGTACAGAGTGGTATGGTGGTGGTTTGGTGGCTGTTGCAGGAGGGTTGGTGACGACAGGGAAGAAGGTGGTGGTGATGGTGGTGAGGCAGGGTATGGTGGTTGCAGACGGGGTGAGCTCGATTAGGTTCTGGCTAGGGGTTGTTTGGTTTGTGGGATATAGACTTAGGTGTTTGAGTGTTGAGCGGGATCATCGAACCTTGATGTTCGGTGATGAAAGGCGTAGGATGATAACTTCTGAAACGGATCTAACGGAGAAATTGAGACAGATCGTGAGCGACCGTTGGATGCAAAAATACAACGAAACTGACGGCTCAAGATGGAGTTAGGTGCTGTAGTGTAAGGCGGAGATATCAAACGTTGATGAACAGCAAGGGAGCGACCGTTGGATTCAACTACCATTTGATCTGAAGGCTTGGAATTTCAGCGCTGTGGTGCTTGGCAGAGACTTCATATTTTGATGCTCTATGAAGGAGCGACCGTCGGATGCTTCTGAGAACTGATCTGATGGCTGAGAACGGAGGCGCTTTTGTGTGTAGAAAATGAGGTTGTGTGCACCATTCTTCGCGGCTTCCTTGCGTAATTTCTCCCGGCTTTTCACTACTTTTCTGCTCTTTTCGCTCCGCGACTCATTCGAACTTTATTTATTACCTAAAAATGCAAAATTAATTAATAAAAATATTTATTCTTGAAAACAATGAAAATACAGAATATGGGATAAAATGTAGAATTAATGCACAAAAGATGAGTTAAAATGCCAACAAAAAGGGATAAACATATACAATATTTGGCACTCATCAGTGGTGTTGACGAATTTGCACGTCTCAACACCAAGATGAAGAATGTGTTGAGGAAGAATGCCTTGCAACACCGTAGTGGTGTTGAGGAAGAAACACAGTAGTGGTGTTGAGGAATTTGCACGTCTCAACACAAAGAGGCAAATGTGTTGAGGAAGCATGCCTAGCAACACGGTAGTGGTGTTGAGGAATTTGCACGTCTCAACACCAAGAGGAAAATGTGTTGAGGAAGAATGCATAGCGACACAGTAGTGGTGTTGAGGAATTTTCACGTCTCAACAGCAAGAGGAAGAATGTGTTGAGGAAGCATGCCTAGAAACACAATAGTGGTATTGAGGAATTTGCACGTCTCAACACCAAGAGGAAGAATGTGTTTATGAAGCATGCCTAGCAACACAGTAGTGGTGTTGAGGAATTTTCACATCTCAACATCAAGAGGAAAATGTGTTGAGGAACAATGCCTAGAAACACAGTAGTGGTGTTGATGAATTTGCACGTCTCAACACCAAGATGAAGAATGTGTTGAGGAAGAATGCCTTGCAACACCGTAGTGGTGTTGAGGAATTTTCACGTCTCAATACCAAGAGGAAAATGTCTTGAGGAAGAATGCCTAGCAACACAGTAGTGGTGTTAAGGAATTTTCACATCTCAACACCAAGAGGAATAATGTGTTGAGGTAGCATGCCTAGCAACACAGTAGTGGTGTTGACGAATTTGCACATCTCAACACCAAGAGGAGGAATGTGTTGAGGAAGCATGACTAGCAACAAAGTAGTGGTGTTGAAGTATTTGCACGTCTCAACACCAAGAGTAAAATGTGTTGAAGAAGCATGCCTATAAACACAGTAGTGGTGTTGAGGAATTTGCATGTCTCAACACCAAGATGAAGAATGTGTTGAGGAAGCTTGCCTAGAAACACAGTAGCGGTGTTGATGAATTTTCACGTCTCAACACCAAGATGAAGAATGTGTTGAGGAAGCATGCCTAGCAAAACAATATTGGTGTTGAGGAATTTGCACGTATCAACACCAAGATGAAGAATGTGTTGAGGAAGCATGCCTAGAAACACAGTAGTGGTGTTGATGAATTTGCACGTCTCAACACCAAGACGAAGAATGTATTGAGGAAGCATGCCTAGAAACATAGTAGTGGTGTTGAGAAATTTGCACGTCTCAACACCAAGAGGAAAATGTGTTGAAAAAGCATACCTAGAAACACAGTAGTGGTGTTGAGGAATTTGCACGTCTCAATACCAATATGAAGAATGTGTTGAGGAAGCATGCCTAGAAACATGATGAGTGCCAAATATTGTATATATTTATCCCTTTTTGTTGGCATTTAACTCATCTTTTGTGCATTAATACTACATTTTATCCCATATTCTGTATTTTCATTGTTTTCAAGAATAAATATTTTTCTTACTTAATTTTGCATTTTTAGGTAATAAATAAAGTCTGGATGAATTGCGGAGCGGAAAAGAGCTGAAGAGTGGTGAAAAGCCGGAAGAAATTACGTAAGGAAGCCGCAAAGAATGGTGCGCACAAGACCAAAAAGCTAGGAATGGGCTCAAGAAGGAAGAATTGTTCTTAAAGAAGATATGGGCTTGGCATACCCAAGGCCCAAAACCCTCACCCAAACCCATTTTCTATATCCAAGCCCGTCTCGGATTTCAGCCGTCAGATCGAAGCATTTCAGCATCCTACGGTCGCTTCTAGGCCTGTTCATCAAATCCCGATGATTCCGATCAACACTACAACACCTAACCTAATCTCGCACCGTAGACTTCGTTGTATTTTACATCCTATGGTCGCTACAAGCTGCTTCTTCCTTATCCGTCCGATCCACCTACCATTTCCATATCCAGCGGCTTCAGCTCGTGGTACACACATCTTGATACACCCGCCTAACACACTAATACTCGAACCCTATTACCTAGCCAAACAGTTCCCTACCCTAACCCATATCGACCTCCACCTTCGTCTTCCTCTCCCCCCTCTCTGCAACAGAAACACCCATTCCACCACCATCACCTCCACCTGCTACTTCCATCATCCATCACTCCTGTCACCACCATCACCTCCACCATCTCCATCATTACCCGACACGACCCATCCCCCTAATTCGAAGCGCTTTAACCTCTCTCACCAACTGACCTAGGTGAGGGTTGATAAAACACCTCAAATTAGGGAGCAATTGCATCAATAGGCGCATGGATAAGAACCGAGAGAGGCAGAGAAGACATGGGGCGACGTCAATTCAAAGTTTTGGTGAGTGAATTTTGATTTCTATTTCACAACAGAAAACCCTAATTTTATAAATTGAAGATTTTTGGGAATTGTTGATTGTAACTAGAAATAGCAGAGTGGGTGAAGATAATTGAGTAAAATCAGAGCTGTTAGGTGAGTCAATTTTGTATTTTCACCAAACCCTAATTGGACTGATGTGGTCCTGATTTTTGGGGATTTTGTTTAGTGATATAAATAGAGGGTGATGTAGAGGGTTAGAGGGGGATGATCTCTGGACTAGCCAGAAAAACATTTGTTCTGTTTTATGTCACAATTTCAATTTCAGATACTGCATGACAGTTGATAGTGAATGTTATATGATGTTTTGATTTTTATCTTCAATGTTGAGAATGTTGTTTCATTTATCATATATTATGAATGTTATTGTTGTTATCATGTGTAGTATGAGCTAATTAGCAACAAGCTAAGGCTTTGATGAAGCCTTGGTGCACTGTCAAATGGTAAATTGCTAGGATAGGATGCCATATGCTTGTTTTTCTTGTGCATTGGGAAGAAAGCAGTGCTATGATTGCTTGTGATTGATTGTGCTGTCAAAAGACAGTCAATACTAGGGGTATTTCTGTTAGCAAGCTGTTTTTCTTTCCTTTCTATTGTATGCATAGGACTCAACTCAACCTAGGAATATGCTATTTGATTAAGACACAAGGTGGAATCTAAGCCTTAGCTTAGCCACAATTCCTTTCTTCAGTCATTTACAATTCCTGCTCTGCTTTTATTCACTGCTTAGTTACATTCCTTTACTGTTTTGCTTAGTTCTTGCATTTTGAAGCCTATTGTGTACTGAAGTCAGTGCACAAAATCTCCCTCTGCCCTTGGCTTCCAAGCCTTGGTTCTTAGCTGTTTTTCTTGCTGCTTTGGTTCTTTACTTCTGCCACTTTGTATGCCATATTGCTTTGTCTTGCTCACTGTCTCCATTGTTAGCTTAGGTTTCTCTTATAGTGCTCCCACTCCCTGTGGACTTTCCCCTGCTTTCCTTCTATTCTATAAACTTGGCCTTGTATACTTGCAAGTTTTGTGTGCAACCCCATTTCCACACCAAAACACAGTAATGGTGTTGATGAATTTGCACGTCTCAACACCAAGACGAAGAATGTATTGAGGAAGCATGCCTAGCAACACAGTAGTGGTGTTGAGGAATTTGTACGTCTCAACACCAAGAAGAAAATATGTTGAGGAAGCATGCCTAGAAACACAGTAGTGATGTTGAGGAATTTTCACGTCTCAACACCAAGAGAAAGAATGTGTTAAGGAAGCATGGTTAACAACACAATAATGGTGTTGAGGAATTTGCACGTCTCAACACCAATAGGAAGAATGTGTTGGGTAAGCATGCCTAGCATCATAGTAGTGGTGTTGAGGAATTTGCACGTCTTAACACCAATAAGAAGAATGTGTTGGGTAAGCATGCCTAGCAACACAGTAGTGATGTTAGGAATTTGCACGTATCAACACCAATAGGAAGAATGTGTTGAGGAAGCATGCCTAGAAACACAGTAGTGGTGTTGAGGAATTTGCACATATCAACACCAAGAAGAAGAATGTGTTGAGGAAGCATGCCTAGCAAAACACTATTGGTGTTGAGGAATTTGCACGTCTCAACACCAAGATGAAGAATGTGTTGAGGAAGCATGCCTATAAACACAGTAGTGGTGTTGATGAATTTGCACGTCTCAACACCAAGATGAAGAATGTATTGAGGAAGCATGTCTAGAAACACAGTAGTGGTGTTGAGGAATTTGCACGTCTCAACACCAAGAGGAAAATGTGTTGAGGAAGCATGCCTAGAAACACAGTAGTGGTGTTGAGGAATTTGCACGTCTCAACACCAAGAGGAAAATGTGTTGAGGAAGAATGCCTAGAAACACAGTAGTGTTGTTGATGAATTTGCACGTCTCAACACCAAGATGAAGAATGTGTTGAGGAATCATGCATAGAAACACAGTAGTGGTGTTGATGAATTTGCACGTCTCAACACCAAGAGGAAAATGTGTTGAGGAAGCATGCCTAGCAACACAGTAGTGGTGTTGAGGAATTTGCACGTCTCAACACCAAGAGGAAAATGTGTTGAGGAAGAATGCCTAGAAACACAGTAGTGCTGTTGATGAATTTGCACGTCTCAACACCAAGATGAAGAATGTGTTGAGGAAGCATGCCTAGAAACACAGTAGTGGTGTTGATGAATTTGCACGTCTCAACACCAAGAGGAAAATGTGTTTAGGAAGAATGCCTAGCAACACAGTAGTGATGTTGAGGAATTTGCACGTCTCAACACCAAGAGAAAGAATGTGTTAAGGAAGCATGCCTAACAACACAATAATGGTGTTGAGGAATTTGCACGTCTCAACACCAATAGGAAGAATGTGTTGGGTAAGCAGTCCTAGCATCACAGTAGTGGTGTTGAGAAATTTGAACGTCTTAACACCAAGAGGAAGAATGTGTTGGGTAAGCATGCCTAGCAACACAATAGTGGTGTTAGGAATTTGCACGTATCAACACCAATAGGAAGAATGTGTTGAGGAAGCATGCCTAGAAACACAGTAGTGGTGTTGAGGAATTTGCACATATCAACACCAAGAAGAAGAATGTGTTGAGGAAGCATGCCTAGCAAAACACTATTGGTGTTGAGGAATTTGCACGTCTCAACACCAAGATGAAGAATGTGTTGAGGAAGCATGCCTAGAAACACAGTAGTGGTGTTGATGAATTTGCACGTCTCAACACCAAGATGAAGAATGTATTGAGGAAGCATGCCTAGAAACACAGTAGTGGTGTTGAGGAATTTGCACGTCTCAACACCAAGATGAAGAATGTATTGAGGAAGCATGTCTAGAAACACAGTAGTGGTGTTGAGGAATTTGCACGTCTCAACACCAAGAGGAAAATGTGTTGAGGAAGCATGCCTAGCAACACAGTAGTGGTGTTGAGGAATTTGCACGTCTCAACACCAAGAGTTAAATGTGTTGAGGAAAAATTCCTAGAAACACAGTAGTGTTGTTGATGAATTTGCACGTCTCAACACCAAGATGAAGAATGTGTTGAGGAAGCATGCCTAGAAACACAGTAGTGGTGTTGATGAATTTGCACGTCTCAACACCAAGAGGAAAATGTGTTTAGGAAGAATGCCTAGCAACACCGTAGTGATGTTGAGGAATTTGCACGTCTCAACACCAAGAGAAAGAATGTGTTAAGGAAGCATGCCTAACAACACAATAATGGTGTTGAGGAATTTGCACGTCTCAACACCAATAGGAAGAATGTATTGGGTAAGCATGCCTAGCATCACAGTAGTGGTGTTGAGAAATTTGAACGTCTTAACACCAAGAGGAATAATGTGTTGGGTAAGCATGCCTAGCAACACAATAGTGGTGTTAGGAATTTGCACGTATCAACACCAATAGGAAGAATGTGTTGAGGAAGCATGCCTAGAAACACAGTAGTGGTGTTGAGGAATTTGCACATATCAACACCAAGAAGAAGAATGTGTTGAGGAAGCATTCCTAGCAAAACACTATTGGTGTTGAGGAATTTTCACGTCTCAACACCAAGATGAAGAATGTGTTGAGGAAGCATGCCTAGAAACACAGTAGTGGTGTTGATGAATTTGCACGTCTCAACACCAAGATGAAGAATGTATTGAGGAAGCATGTCTAGAAACACAGTAGTGGTGTTGAGGAATTTACACGTCTCAACACCAAGAGGAAAATGTGTTGAGGAAGCATGCCTAGCAACACAGTAGTGGTGTTGAGGAATTTGCACGTCTCAATACCAAGAGGAAAATGTGTTGAGGAACAATGCCTAGAAACACAGTAGTGCTGTTGATGAATTTGCACGTCTCAACACCAAGATGAAGAATGTGTTGAGGAATCATGCCTAGAAACACAGTAGTGGTGTTGATGAATTTGCACGTCTCAACACCAAGAGGAAAATATGTTGAGGAAGAATGCCTAGCAACACAGTAGTGGTGTTGAGGAATTTTCACGTCTCAACATCAAGAGGAAGAATGTGTTGAGGAAGAAACACAGTAGTGGTGTTGAGGAATTTGCACGTCTCAACACCAAGAGGAAAATGTGTTGAGGAAGCATGCCTAGCAACACAGTAGTGGTGTTGAGGAATTTGCACGTCTCAGCACCAAGAGGAAAATGTGTTGAGGAAGAATGCCTAGCAACACAATAGTGGTGTTGAGGAATTTTCACGTCTCAATAGCAAGAGGAAGAATGTGTTGAGGAAGCATGCTTAGCAACACAATAGTGGTGTTGAATAATTTTCACATCTCAATACCAAGAGGAAGAATCTGTTGAGGAAGAAACACAGTAGTGGTGTTGAGGAATTTGCACGTCTCAACACCAAGAGGAAAATGTGTTGAGGAAGCATGCCTAGAAACACAGTAGTGGGGTTGATGAATTTGCACGTCTCAACACCAAGATGAAGAATGTATTGAGGAAGCATGTCTAAAAACACAGTAGTGGTGTTGAGGAATTTGCACGTCTCAACACCAAGAGGAAAATGTGTTGAGGAAGCATGCCTAGCAACACAGTAGTGGTGTTGAGGAATTTGCACGTCTCAACACCAAGAGGAAAATGTGTTGAGGAAGAATGCCTAGAAACACAGTAGTGTTGTTGATGAATTTGCACGTCTCAACACCAAGATGAAGAATGTGTTGAGGAATCATGCCTAGAAACACAGTAGTGGTGTTGATGAATTTGCACGTCTCAACACCAAGAGGAAAATATGTTGAGGAAGAATGCCTAGCAACACAGTAGTGGTGTTGAGGAATTTTCACGTCTCAACATCAAGAGGAAGAATGTGTTGAGGAATCATGCTTAGCAACACAATAGTGGTATTGAGGAATTTGCATGTCTCAACACCAAGAGGAAGAATGTGTTTATGAAGCATGCCTAGCAACACAGTAGTGGTGTTGAGGAATTTTCACATCTCAACACGAAGAGGAATAATGTGTTGAGGTAGCATGCCTAGCAACACAGTAGTGGTGTTGACGAATTTGAACGTCTCAACACCAAGAGGAAGAATGTGTTGAGGAAGCATGCCTAGAAACACAATAGTGGTGTTGATGAATTTGCACGTCTCAACACCAAGATGAAGAATGTGTTGAGGAAGCATGCCTAGCAAAACAGTATTGGTGTTGAGGAATTTGCACGTCTCAACACCAAGATGAAGAATGTGTTGAGGAAGCATGCCTAGAAACACAGTAGTGGTGTTGAGGAATTTGCACGTCTCAACACCAAGATGAAGAATGTATTGAGGAAGCATGTCTAGAAACACAGTGGTGGTGTTGAGGAATTTGCACGTCTCAACACCAAGAAGAAAATATGTTGAGGAAGCATGCCTAGAAACACAATAGTGATGTTGAGGAATTTGCACGTCTCAACACCAAGAGAAAGAATGTGTTAAGGAAGCATGCCTAACAACACAATAATGGTGTTCAGGAATTTGCACGTCTCAACACCAATAAAAAGAATGTGTTGGGTAAGCATGCCTAGCATCACAGTAGTGGTGTTGAGGAATTTGCACGTCTCAACACCAAGAGGAAGAATGTGTTGGGTAAGCATGCCTAGCAACACAATAGTGGTGTTTAGGAATTTGCACGTATCAATACCAATAGGAAGAATCTGTTTAGGAAGCATGCCTAGAAACACAGTAGTGGTGTTGAGGAAGTTGCACATATCAACACCAAGGGGATGAATGTGTTGATGAAGCATGCCTAGAAAAACAGTATTGATGTTGAGGAATTTGCACGTCTCAACACCAAGATGAAGAATGTGTTGAGGAAGCATGCCTAGAAACACAGTAGTGGTCTTGATGAATTTGCACGTCTCAACACCAAGATGAAGAATGTATTGAGGTAGCATGCCTAGCAACACAGTAGTGGTGTTGACGAATTTGCACGTCTCAACACCAAGAGGAAGAATGTGTTGAGGAAGCATGACTAGCAACAAAGTAGTGGTGTTGAAGTATTTGCACGTCTCAACACCAAGAGGAAAATGTGTTGAAGAAGCATGCATATAAACACAGTAGTGGTGTTGAGGAATTCGCACGTTTCAACACCAAGAATAAAATATGTTGCGGAAGCATGCCTAGAAACACAGTAGTGGTGTTGAGGAATTTGCACGTCTCAACACCAAGAGGAAAATGTGTTGAGGAAGAAACACAGTAGTGGTGTTGAGGAATTTGCACGTCTCAACACCAATAGGAAGAATGTGTTGGGTAAGCATGCCTAGCATCACATTAGTGGTGTTGAAGAAATTTGCACGTCTCAACACCAAGAGGAAGAATGTGTTGGGTAAGCATGCCTAGCAACACAGTAGTGGTGTTTAGGAATTTGCACGTATCAACACCAATAGGAAGAATGTATTGAGGAAGCATGCCTAGAAACACAGTAGTGGTGTTGAGGAATTTGCACATATCAACACCAAGAGGAAGAATGTGTTGAGGAAGCATGCCTAGCAAAACAGTATTGGTGTTGAGGAATTTGCACGTCTCAACACCAAGATGAAGAATGTGTTGAGGAATCATGCCTAGAAACACAGTAGTGGTGTTGATGAATTTGCACGTCTCAACACCAAGATGAAGAATGTATTGAGGAAGCATGTCTAGAAACACAGTAGTGGTGTTGAGGAATTTGCACGTCTCAACACCAAGAGGAAAATGTGTTGAGGAAGCATGCCTAGAAACACAGTAGTGGTGTTGAGGAATTTTCACATCTCAACACGAAGAGGAATAATGTGTTGAGGTAGCATGCCTAGCAACACAGTAGTGGTGTTGACGAATTTGCACGTCTCAACACCAAGAGGAAGAATGTGTTGAGGAAGCATGCCTAGAAACACAGTAGTGGTGTTGATGAATTTGCACGTCTCAACACCAAGATGAAGAATGTGTTGAGGAAGCATGCCTAGCAAAACAGTATTGGTGTTGAGGAATTTGCACGTCTCAACACCAAGATGAAGAATGTGTTGAGGAAGCATGCCTAGAAACACAGTAGTGGTGTTGATGAATTTGCACGTCTCAACACCAAGACGAAGAATGTATTGAGGAAGCATGCCTAGAAACATAGTAGTGGTGTTGAGGAATTTGCACGTCTCAACACCAAGAGGAAAATGTGTTGAAGAAGCATACCTAGAAACACAGTAGTGGTGTTGAGGAATTTGCACGTCTCAATACCAATATGAAGAATGTGTTGAGGAAGCATGCCTAGAAACACAGTAATGGTGTTGATGAATTTGCACGTCTCAACACCAAGACGAAGAATGTATTGAGGAAGCATGCCTAGCAACACAACAGTGTTGTTTAGGAATTTGTACGTCTCAACACCAAGAAGAAAATATGTTGAGGAAGCATGCCTAGAAACACAGTAGTGATGTTGAGGAATTTGCACGTCTCAACACCAAGAGAAAGAATGTGTTAAGGAAGCATGCCTAACAACACAATAATGTTGTTGAGGAATTTGTACGTCTCAACACCAATAGGAAGAATGTGTTGGGTAAGCATGCCTAGCATCACAGTAGTGGAATGTGTTGAGGAAGCATGCCTAGAAACACAGTAGTGGTGTTGAGGAATTTGCACATATCAACACCAAGAGGAAGAATGTGTTGAGGAAGCATGCCTAGTAAAACACTATTGGTGTTGAGGAATATGCAAGTCTCAACACCAAGATGAAGAATGTGTTGAGGAAGCATGCCTAGAAACACAGTAGTGGTGTTGATGAATTTGCGCGTCTCAACACCAAGATGAAGAATGTATTGAGGAAGCATGTCTAGAAACACAGTAGTAGTGTTGAGGAATTTGCACGTCTCAACACCAAGAGGAAAATGTGTTGAGGAAGCATGCATAGCAACACAGTAGTGGTGTTGAGGAATTTGCACGTCTCAACACCAAGAGTTAAATGTGTTGAGGAAGAATGCCTAGAAACACAGTAGTGTTGTTGATGAATTTGCACGTCTCAACACCAAGATGAAGAATGTGTTGAGGAAGCATGCCTAGAAACACAGTAGTGGTGTTGATAAATTTGCACGTCTCAACACCATGAGGAAAATGTGTTTAGGAAGAATGCCTAGCAACACAGTAGTGATGTTGAGGAATTTGCACGTCTCAACACCAAGAGAAAGAATGTGTTAAGGAAGCATGCCTAACAACACAATAATGGTGTTGAGGAATTTGCACGTCTTAACACCAATAGGAAGAATGTGTTGGGTAAGCATGCCTAGCATCACAGTAGTGGTGTTGAGAAATTTGAACGTCTTAACACCAAGAGGAAGAATGTGTTGGGTAAGCATGCCTAGCAACACAATAGTGGTGTTAGGAATTTGCACGTATCAACACCAATAGGAAGAATGTGTTGAGGAAGCATGCCTAGAAACATAGTAGTGGTGTTGAGGAATTTTCACATATCAACACCAAGAAGAAGAATGTGTTGAGGAAGCATGCCTAGCAAAACACTATTGGTGTTGAGGAATTTGCACGTCTCAACACCAAGATGAAGAATGTGTTGAGGAAGCATGCCTAGAAACACAGTAGTGGTGTTGATGAATTTGCACGTCTCAACACCAAGATGAAGAATGTATTGAGGAAGCATGCCTAGAAACACAGTAGTGGTGTTGAGGAATTTGCACGTCTCAACACCAAGATGAAGAATGTATTGAGGAAGCATGTCTAGAAACACAGTAGTGGTGTTGAGGAATTTGCACGTCTCAACACCAAGAGGAAAATGTGTTGAGGAAGCATGCCTAGCAACACAGTAGTGGTGTTGAGGAATTTGCACGTCTCAACACCAAGAGGAAAATGTGTTGAGGAAGAATGCCTAGAAACACAGTAGTGCTGTTGATGAATTTGCGCGTCTCAACACCAAGATGAAGAATGTGTTGAGGAAGCATGCCTAGAAACACAGTAGTGGTGTTGATGAATTTGCACGTCTCAACACCAAGAGGAAAATGTGTTTAGGAAGAATGCCTAGCAACACAGTAGTGATGTTGAGGAATTTGCACGTCTCAACACCAAGAGAAAGAATGTGTTAAGGAAGCATGCCTAACAACACAATAATGGTGTTGAGGAATTTGCACGTCTTAACACCAATAGGAAGAATGTGTTGGGTAAGCATGCCTAGCATCACAGTAGTGGTGTTGAGAAATTTGAACGTCTTAACACCAAGAGGAAGAATGTGTTGGGTAAGCATGCCTAGCAACACAATAGTGGTGTTAGGAATTTGCACGTATCAACACCAATAGGAAGAATGTGTTGAGGAAGCATGCCTAGAAACACAGTAGTGGTGTTGAGGAATTTGCACATATCAACACCAAGAAGAAGAATGTGTTGAGGAAGCATTCCTAGCAAAACACTATTGGTGTTGAGGAATTTTCACGTCTCAACACCAAGATGAAGAATGTGTTGAGGAAGCATGCCTAGAAACACAGTAGTGGTGTTGATGAATTTGCACGTCTCAACACCAAGATGAAGAATGTATTGAGGAAGCATGTCTAGAAACACAGTAGTGGTGTTGAGGAATTTGCACGTCTCAACACCAAGAGGAAAATGTGTTGAGGAAGCATGCCTAGAAACACAGTAGTGGTGTTGAGGAATTTGCACGTCTCAACACCAAGAGGAAAATGTGTTGAGGAAGAATGCCTAGAAACACAGTAGTGCTGTTGATGAATTTGCACGTCTCAACACCAAGATGAAGAATGTGTTGAGGAATCATGCCTAGAAACACAGTAGTGGTGTTGATGAATTTGCACGTCTCAACACCAAGAGGAATAATGTGTTGAGGTAGCATGCCTAGCAACACAGTAGTGGTGTTGACGAATTTGCACATCTCAACACCAAGAGGAGGAATGTGTTGAGGAAGCATGACTAGCAACAAATTAGTGGTGTTGAAGTATTTGCACGTCTCAACACCAAGAGTAAAATGTGTTGAAGAAGCATGCCTATAAACAAAGTAGTGGTGTTGAGGAATTTGCATGTCTCAACACCAAGATAAAGAATGTGTTGAGGAAGCATGCCTAGAAACACAGTAGCGGTGTTGATGAATTTTCACGTCTCAACACCAAGATGAAGAATGTGTTGAGGAAGCATGCCTAGCAAAACAATATTGGTGTTGAGGAATTTGCACGTATCAACACCAAGATGAAGAATGTGTTGAGGAAGCATGCCTAGAAACACAGTAATGGTGTTGAGGAATTTGTACGTCTCAACACCAATAGGAAGAATGTGTTGGGTAAGCATGCCTAGCATCACAGTAGTGGTGTTGAGGAATTTACACGTCTTAACACCAAGAGGAAGAATGTGTTGGGTAAGCATGCCTAGCAACACCGTAGTGGTGTTAGGAATTTGCACGTATCAATAACAATAGGAAGAATGTGTTGAGGAAGCATGCCTAGAAACACAGTAGTGGTGTTGAGGAATTTGCACATATCAACACCAAGAGGAAGAATGTGTTGAGGAAGGATGCCTAGTAAAACACTATTGGTGTTGAGGAATATGCACGTCTCAACACCAAGATGAAGAATGTGTTGAGGAAGCATGCCTAGAAACACAGTAGTGGTGTTGATGAATTTGCACGTCTCAACACCAAGATGAAGAATGTATTGAGGAAGCATGTCTAGAAACACAGTAGTGGTGTTGAGGAATTTGCACGTCTCAACACCAAGAGGAAAATGTGTTGAGGAAGCATGCCTAGAAATACAGTAGTGGTGTTGAGGAATTTGCACGTCTCAACACCAAGATGAAGAATGTCTTGAGGAAGCATGCCTAGAAACACAGTAGTGGTGTTGATGAATTTGCACGTCTCAACACCAAGAGGAATAATGTGTTGAGGTAGCATGCCTAGCAACACAGTAGTGGTGTTGACGAATTTGCACATCTCAACACCAAGAGGAGGAATGTGTTGAGGAAGCATGACTAGCAACAAATTAGTGGTGTTGAAGTATTTGCACGTCTCAACACCAAGAGTAAAATGTGTTGAAGAAGCATGCCTATAAACACAGTAGTGGTGTTGAGGAATTTGCATGTCTCAACACCAAGATGAAGAATGTGTTGAGGAAGCATGCCTAGAAACACAGTAGCGGTGTTGATGAATTTTCACGTCTCAACACCAAGATGAAGAATGTGTTGAGGAAGCATGCCTAGCAAAACAATATTGGTGTTGAGGAATTTGCACGTATCAACACCAAGATGAAGAATGTGTTGAGGAAGCATGCCTAGAAACACAGTAATGGTGTTGAGGAATTTGTACGTCTCAACACCAATAGGAAGAATGTGTTGGGTAAGCATGCCTAGCATCACAGTAGTGGTGTTGAGGAATTTACACGTCTTAACACCAAGAGGAAGAATGTGTTGGGTAAGCATGCCTAGCAACACCGTAGTGGTGTTAGGAATTTGCACGTATCAATAACAATAGGAAGAATGTGTTGAGGAAGCATGCCTAGAAACACAGTAGTGGTGTTGAGGAATTTGCACATATCAACACCAAGAGGAAGAATGTGTTGAGGAAGCATGCCTAGTAAAACACTATTGGTGTTGAGGAATATGCACGTCTCAACACCAAGATGAAGAATGTGTTGAGGAAGCATGCCTAGAAACAAAGTAGTGGTGTTGATGAATTTGCACGTCTCAACACCAAGATGAAGAATGTGTTGAGGAAGCATGCCTAGAAACACAGTAATGGTGTTGAGGAATTTGTACGTCTCAACACCAATAGGAAGAATGTGTTGGGTAAGCATGCCTAGCATCACAGTAGTGGTGTTGAGGAATTTACACGTCTTAACACCAAGAGGAAGAATGTGTTGGGTAAGCATGCCTAGAAACACCGTAGTGGTGTTAGGAATTTGCACGTATCAATAACAATAGGAAGAATGTGTTGAGGAAGCATGCCTAGAAACACAGTAGTGGTGTTGAGGAATTTGCACATATCAACACCAAGAGGAAGAATGTGTTGAGGAAGCATGCCTAGTAAAACACTATTGGTGTTGAGGAATATGCACGTCTCAACACCAAGATGAAGAATGTGTTGAGGAAGCATGCCTAGAAACACAGTAGTGGTGTTGATGAATTTGCACGTCTCAACACCAAGATGAAGAATGTATTGAGGAAGCATGTCTAGAAACACAGTAGTGGTGTTGAGAAATTTGCACGTCTCAACACCAAGAGGAAAATGTGTTGAGGAAGCATGCCTAGCAACACAGTAGTGGTGTTGAGGAATTTGCACGTCTCAACACCAAGAGGAAAATGTGTTGAGGAAGAATGCCTAGAAACACAGTAGTGCTGTTGATGAATTTGCACGTCTCAACACCAAGATGAAGAATGTGTTGAGGAAGCATGCCTAGAAACACAGTAGTGGTGTTGATGAATTTGCACGTCTCAACACCAAGAGGAAAATGTGTTTAGGAAGAATGCCTAGCAACACAGTAGTGATGTTGAGGAATTTGCACGTCTCAACACCAAGAGAAAGAATGTGTTAAGGAAGCATGCCTAACAACACAATAATGGTGTTGAGGAATTTGCACGTCTTAACACCAATAGGAAGAATGTGTTGGGTAAGCATGCCTAGCATCACAGTAGTGGTGTTGAGAAATTTGAACGTCTTAACACCAAGAGGAAGAATGTGTTGGGTAAGCATGCCTAGCAACACAATAGTGGTGTTAGGAATTTGCACGTATCAACACCAATAGGAAGAATGTGTTGAGGAAGCATGCCTAGAAACATAGTAGTGGTGTTGAGGAATTTTCACATATCAACACCAAGAAGAAGAATGTGTTGAGGAAGCATGCCTAGCAAAACACTATTGGTGTTGAGGAATTTGCACGTCTCAACACCAAGATGAAGAATGTGTTGAGGAAGCATGCCTAGAAACACAGTAGTGGTGTTGATGAATTTGCACGTCTCAACACCAAGATGAAGAATGTATTGAGGAAGCATGCCTAGAAACACAGTAGTGGTGTTGAGGAATTTGCACGTCTCAACACCAAGATGAAGAATGTATTGAGGAAGCATGTCTAGAAACACAGTAGTGGTGTTGAGGAATTTGCACGTCTCAACACCAAGAGGAAAATGTGTTGAGGAAGCATGCCTAGCAACACAGTAGTGGTGTTGAGGAATTTGCACGTCTCAACACCAAGAGGAAAATGTGTTGAGGAAGAATGCCTAGAAACACAGTAGTGCTGTTGATGAATTTGCGCGTCTCAACACCAAGATGAAGAATGTGTTGAGGAAGCATGCCTAGAAACACAGTAGTGGTGTTGATGAATTTGCACGTCTCAACACCAAGAGGAAAATGTGTTTAGGAAGAATGCCTAGCAACACAGTAGTGATGTTGAGGAATTTGCACGTCTCAACACCAAGAGAAAGAATGTGTTACGGAAGCATGCCTAACAACACAATAATGGTGTTGAGGAATTTGCACGTCTCAACACCAATAGGAAGAATGTGTTGGGTAAGCATGCCTAGCATCACAGTAGTGGTGTTGAGGAATTTGCACGTCTTAACACCAAGAGGAAGAATGTGTTGGGTAAGCATGCCTAGCAACACAATAGTGGTGTTAGGAATTTGCACGTATCAACACCAATAGAAAGAATGTGTTGAGGAAGCATGCCTAGAAACACAGTAGTGGTGTTGAGGAATTTGCACGTCTCAACACCAAGATGAAGAATGTGTTGAGGAAGCATGCCTAGAAACACAGTAGTGGTGTTGATGAATTTGCACGTCTCAACACGAAGATGAAGAATGTGTTGAGGAAGCATGTCTAGAAACACAGTAGTGGTGTTGAGGAATTCGCACGTCTCAACACCAAGAGGAAAATGTGTTGAGGAAGCATGCCTAGAAACACAGTAGTGGTGTTGAGGAATTTGCACGTCTCTACACCAAGAGGAAAATGTGTTGAGGAAGAATGCCTAGAAACACAGTAGTGCTGTTGATGAATTTGCACGTCTCAACACCAAGATGAAGAATGTGTTGAGGAATCATGCCTAGAAACACAGTAGTGGTGTTGATGAATTTGCACGTCTCAACACCAAGAGGAAAATGTGTAGAGGAAGAATGCCTAACAACACAGTAGTGGTGTTGAGGAATTTTCACGTCTCAACAGCAAGAGGAAGAATGTGTTGAGGAAGCATGCTTAGCAACACAATAGTGGTATTGAGGAATTTGCACGTCTCAACACCAAGAGGAAGAATGTGTTTATGAAGCATGCCTAGCAACACAGTAGTGGTGTTGAGGATTTTTCACATCTCAACACGAAGAGCAATAATGTGTTGAGGTATCATGCCTAGCAACACAGTAGTGGTGTTGACGAATTTGCACGTCTCAACACCAAGAGGAAGAATGTGTTGAGGAAGCATGCCTAGAAACACAGTAGTGGTGTTGATGAATTTGCACGTCTCAACACCAAGATGAAGAATGTGTTGAGGAAGCATGCCTAGCAAAATAGTATTGGTGTTGAGGAATTTGCACGTCTCAACACCAAGATGAAGAATGTGTTAAGGAAGCATGCCTAGAAACACAGTAGTGGTGTTGATGAATTTGCACGTCTCAACACCAAGACGAAGAATGTATTGAGGAAGCATGCCTAGAAACATAGTAGTGGTGTTGAGGAATTTGCACGTCTCAACACCAAGAGGAAAATGTGTTGAAGAAGCATACCTAGAAACACAGTAGTGGTGTTGAGGAATTTGCACGTCTCAATACCAATATGAAGAATGTGTTGAGGAAGCATGCCTAGAAACACAGTAATGGTGTTGATGAATTTGCACGTCTCAACACCAAGACGAAGAATGTATTGAGGAAGCATGCCTAGCAACACAGTAGTGGTGTTGAGGAATTTGTACGTCTCAATACCAAGAAGAAAATATGTTGAGGAAGCATGCCTAGAAACACAGTAGTGATGTTGAGGAATTTGCACGTCTCAACACCAAGAGAAAGAATGTGTTAAGGAAGCATGCCTAACAACACAATAATGGTGTTGAGGAATTTGCACGTCTCAACACCAATAGGAAGAATGTGTTGGGTAAGCATGCCTAGCATCACAGTAGTGGTGTTGAGGAATTTTCACGTCTTAACACCAAGAGAAAGAATGTGTTGGGTAAGCATGCCTAGCAACATAGTAGTGGTGTTAGGAATTTGCACGTATCAACACCAATAGGAAGAATGTGTTGAGGAAGCATGCCTAGAAACACAGTAGTGGTGTTGAGGAATTTGCAAATATCAACACCAAGAGGAAGAATGTGTTGAGGAAGCATGCCAAGCAAAACACTATTGGTGTTGAGGAATTTGCACGTCTCAACACCAAGATGAAGAATGTGTTGAGGAACCATGCCTAGAAACACAGTAGTGGTGTTGATGAATTTTCACGTCTCAACACCAAGATGAAGAATGTATTGAGGAAGCATGTCTAGAAACACAGTAGTGGTGTTGATGAATTTGCACGTCTCAACACCAAGAGGAAAATGTGTTGAGGAATTTTAACGTCTCAACACCAAGAGGAAAATGTGTTGAGGAAGAATGCCTAGAAACACATAGTGCTGTTGATGAATTTGCACGTCTCAACACCAAGATGAAGAATGTGTTGAGGAAGCATGCCTAGAAACACAGTAGTGGTGTTGATGAATTTTCACGTCTCAACAACAAGAGGAAGAATGTGTTGAGGAAGCATGCTTAGCAACACAATAGTGGTATTGAGGAATTTGCACGTCTCAACACCAAGAGGAAGAATGTGTTTATGAAGCATGCCTAGCAACACAGTAGTGGTGTTGAGGAATTTTCACATCTCAACACCAAGAGGAATAATGTGTTGAGGTAGCATGCCTAGCAACACAGTAGTGGTGTTGACGAATTTGCACATCTCAACACCAAGAGGAGGAATGTGTTGAGGAAGCATGACTAGCAACAAAGTAGTGGTGTTGAAGTATTTGCACGTCTCAACACCAAGAGTAAAATGTGTTGAAGAAGCATGCCTATAAACACAGTAGTGGTGTTGAGGAATTTGCATGTCTCAACACCAAGATGAAGAATGTGTTGAGGAAGCTTGCCTAGAAACACAGTAGCGGTGTTGATGAATTTTCACGTCTCAACACCAAGATGAAGAATGTGTTGAGGAAGCATGCCTAGCAAAACAATATTGGTGTTGAGGAATTTGCACGTATCAACACCAAGATGAAGAATGTGTTGAGGAAGCATGCCTAGAAACACAGTAGTGGTGTTGATGAATTTGCACGTCTCAACACCAAGACGAAGAATGTATTGAGGAAGCATGCCTAGAAACATAGTAGTGGTGTTGAGAAATTTGCACGTCTCAACACCAAGAGGAAAATGTGTTGAAAAAGCATACCTAGAAACACAGTAGTGGTGTTGAGGAATTTGCACGTCTCAATACCAATATGAAGAATGTGTTGAGGAAGCATGCCTAGAAACATGATGAGTGCCAAATATTGTATATATTTATCCCTTTTTGTTGGCATTTAACTCATCTTTTGTGCATTAATACTACATTTTATCCCATATTCTGTATTTTCATTGTTTTCAAGAATAAATATTTTTCTTACTTAATTTTGCATTTTTAGGTAATAAATAAAGTCTGGATGAATTGCGGAGCGGAAAAGAGCTGAAGAGTGGTGAAAAGCCGGAAGAAATTACGCAAGGAAGCCGCAAAGAATGGAGCGCACGTCCAAAAAGCTAGGAATGGGCTCAAGAAGGAAGAATTGTTCTTAAAGAAGATATGGGCTTGGCATACCCAAGGCCCAAAACCCTTACCCAAACCCATTTTCTATATCCATACCCGCCTCCATTCTCAGCCGTTAGATTGGATCCATCTCATCATCCAATGGTCGCTTCTTCATCGTTCATCAAAATCTGAAGTACCTGCAAAACACCATAGTGCCTAAATTCCAAGCCTTCAGATTAGATCACATTTAGATCCTACGGTCGCTTCTTTGCCTGCGCATCAAATCTCGATACTTCCGCTTAACACTTCAACACCTAACCCCATATAGAGCCGTTAACTTCGTTGTATCAAGACATCCGACGGTAGATACCAGACTCTTCAGGCGGAGCCGTCCGATTCACCTACCAGCTTCGATTCCAGTGGTTCAGCTTCGCCAACATCTAACTTTGATGCGCCCGCTCAACACCCTAAAAACGGATACCCTATACCCTAAACTGTCGACTCATTCTTCTCCCCCATTCCTCTGCAGAAACACCCATTCCGCCACCATCACCTCCACCTGCTACTTCCATACCTGCCACAGCCACCAAACGTCTCCATATCTACCACCATCACCTACCCTCCCTTTTTCCCCCTCTCTCTAGCCCCTTATTTCACTGATTTCTCACCATTCCTTTCTCTGAAACCCTAGGTGAGAAATCAGTAAAATAAGTGAGTCTATAGACGAATTCGAAGCGTGCAGGAAGGCTAGAAGGAGATGTAGCAACGTGGGTCGAAGTCAGAAACAACTTTCATCATGATTGGTGAGATGAATTTAAAACCCTAGTTTTACTGTTTTTGGGGGAAATTTAGGGATTTGGTTTGTAAACCCTAATTGGGTGTCCTGGGTATAAATATGGGATATGTATTATGTGTAGAAGGTGTTCTTGGGTTAGCCAAGTTAACCCCCAATTTGGGTCTGAGTAGGTTTAATTTTAATGTCCTGTTAATTTCAGTTTAATTCCAATTTTAATTTCAGTTCAATGTTTTAGTTCAACTTCAATTCTAGTTGTTAATTAGTTTCAATATGTTCTAACTTCATATGCTAAGGCTTAGATGAAGCTCTTGAATTGTATGCTAGGATAATCCATGATCATGTTAACTGTTCTTGTAGTGCTTAAATTTAATAGGACTGATAATATCTACTTGAGTGAATGCATCTGTGATCAGTTGTGCTGTAAGAAGACAACTGATTCTAGGGGTGAAAGAATGATGGTAGCTAAGAATTCAGTCCATTTGAAGGACTGTGTTTAACTGTCTTAGGGTGATAGATAGCTTCTTGAACAACAAGCCTGTGATCAGCTGTGCTGTAAGAAGACAGCTGATGCTAGGGGCAAGTGAGTAAAGATTAGCCAAGAAAATCATCCATTATGATCTTCCCTGAAATGAAACAAGAACAATGATTTGATTAGGCGCTGCCTTAGCTTAGGATCAAGTAGTGGATTCAAAGGCCCTTGCATGCTACTGTTTACTGCCTCCATTCAGCTCCATTTTAGCTTAGAAAACTTCAATAGCCCCCTCCAAGTCCCTGTGGACAAACCCTTTCTTCCCATCACTAGCTACAACTGACCCTGTGCACTTGCAGGTCAGTTTGTAGGTTTCTTTCAAAACCCACCAAGTGCTAAAAAGTGCATATTTCTATATATTTTTCTTGGCATTTAACTCATCTTTTGTGCATTAATTCTACATTTTATCCCATATTCTGTATTTTCATTGTTTTCAAGAATAAATATTTTTATTAATTAATTTTGCATTTTTAGGTAATAAATAAAGTTTTGATGAATAGCGGAGCGAAAAGAGCAGAAAAGTAGTGAAAAGCCGGGAGGAATTACACAAGGAAGCCGCGAAGAATGTTGTGCACAAGACCAAAAGGCTAGAAGTGGGCTTGAAGAGGAAGAATTGTTCTTAAAGAAGATATGGGCTTGGCATACCCAAGGCCCAAAACCCTCACCCAAACCCATTTCCAATATCCATACCCGCCTTCATATTCAGCCGTCGGATTGGATCATCTCAGCATCCTACGGTCGCTTCATCGTCGATCATCGAAGTCTGAAGCTCCTGTCAAACACTACAGCATCTAACTCCATCTTGAGCCGTCAGTTTCGTTGTACTTCCGCATCCAACGGTCGCTCCTCGCTTCCTTCCATCTCGTCGTTAGATCGATCCATCATCTCCACATCCCACGGCTCATCCTCGCTGTTCATCCAATTTGCTACAACCGCCCAACACCCGAGCACCTAACACCTATACCCGTCAGCCAAACAGACCTTACCCAATTTTCCATCGACCACCTTCTTCTCCATCTTCTCCCCCATCCCTCTGCAACAGATCCACCTACTCCCTGCCACCACCTTCTCCGCCCCTACCAGCCACCACAGCCACCCTACAACCTTAACAACTAAAACCCATCATCACCACTGACCTCCCCTACTAGCTATTAGTCGAGTTCGTCGATTTCACGCCCCTCTTCTCACTGTTGGCGTGTGAAAGTGACGAACTAGGTTGATGGCTATGAAGCTAGAAACGTAGCAGGAGCAGGAGGAAGAGAAGATAAAGCATGGGTCGACATCAAAATCGCGAGAACAGTAAGGAATTTTTTCAATTAAAAATTTAGGTTTTCGAATTTTAGGGTTTCACAAAATTAGGGCTTTTTGAAAAGCTATAAAAGGCAAGTTGCAGGGAATGTAAAAGGGGTTCTTGGGTCATCCGAGATACCCCCTAATTGGGTTAATTTCATGTTTAATTTCAATTTCCATTTCAAATCAATTTAGGGTTCTTCAATTTTAATTTTTAGGGTTTACTGTTACTGTTAATTTTGTGATGTTTGATACTTTAATCATGTTATGTTAATCACCATGTTTGTTATGTTCTAATCCACCACTAGGGTGAGAAGACCATTGAACCATGTTGGTTAGCCATTTGGGTTACATCCTGTTGAGCTCAAAACACTTAGGTTAGTGACATTACAAGGGTTCACTGGCTTGTGATTAGTGGTGATTTAAACAGACCATTAATGCTAGGGGTCAGTGATAGTCTGAGGGATTAACAAAGCCATATTAGTTAGAGGCCTAGAACCTAATTGACCTGTGATTGTTTATGCTTTAATCAGATAGGCAATGCTAGGGGTTAATCCAAGGACTTTAGGTAGTTAACTAGACACATGACAAGGTTAACCCAGGTGAACTAGCTAGGTGAAGGGGATTCTCATCCATCTCCATACACTTCATTCCCATCCACAATTTCTCTCCCATGTTCTGTTTTGTTTACGTTTTTCTTATTCTTTGCCACTGCCTTTGGCTCACTGCCACTGAATTTTCTTTGTTTCTTTGTCTCTTAACTTCACTGCCTTTGTTTAATTTCCACTGTCACTATCTCACTGTCACTTAGTTACTTGTTTAGATAACTTTAGCTTAGGAAGATTTTAGCTTACTCACACCTTGTCTCTGTGGATCGACCCTGCTTGCCCTGTTCTATACACTAGACCCTGTGCACTTGCAGGTATAATGTTTGTGACTCTTTTAGAGAGCCACCATGTTGCTAGGCATGCATCCTCAACACATTTTCCTCTTGGTGTTGAGACGTGCCAATTCCTCAACACCACTACTGTGTTGCTAAGAATGCTTCCTCAACACATTCTTCCTCTTAATGTTGAGAAGTGCAAATTCCTCAACACCACAACTGTGTTGCTAGGCATGCTTCCTCAACACATTCTTCATGTTGGTGTTGAGACATTCAAATTCCTCAACACCACTATTGTGTTTCTAGGCATGCTTCCTCAACACATTCTTCCTCTTGTTGTTGAGACGTGCAAATTCCTCAACACCACTACTGTGTTTCTAGGCATGCTTCCTCAACACATTCTTCCTCTTGGTGTTGAGACGTGAAAATTCCTCAACACCACTACTGTGCTGCTAGGCATGCTTTCTCAACACATTCTTCCTCTTGGTGTTGATACTTGCAAATTCCTAAACACCACCACTGTGTTGTTAGGAATGCTTCCTCAACACATTTTCCTCTTGGTGTTGAGACTTGATAATTACTCAACACCATTACTGCGTTGCTAGGCATGCTTCCTCGACACATTCTTCCTCTTGGTGTTGAGACGTGCAGATTCCTCAACACCACTATTGTGTTGCTAGGCATGCTTTCTCGACACATTCTTCCTCTTTGTGTTGAGACGTGCAAATTCCTCAACACCATTACTGTGTTGCTAGGGATTCTTACCCAACACATTCTTCCTCTTGGTGTTGAGACGTGCAAATTCCTCAACACCACTACTGTGTTGCTAGGTATGCTTCCTCAACATATTTTCCTCTTGGTGTTGAGACGTGCAAATTCCTCAACACCACTACTGTGTGTCTAGGCATGCTTCCTCGACATATTCTTCCTCTTGGTGTTGAGACGTGCAAATTCCTCAACACCACAACTATGTTGCTAGGCATGCTTCCTCAACACATTTTCCTCTTGGTGTTGAGACTTGCAAATTCCTCAACACCACTACTGTGTTGCAAGGCATGCTTCCTCAACATATTCTTCCTCTTGGTTTTGAGACGGGCAAATTCATCAACACCACTATTGTGGTGCTAGGCATGCTTCCTCAACACATTCTTCCTCTTAGTGTTGAGACGTGAAAATTCCTCAACACCACTACTGTGTTTCTAGCCATGCTTCCTCAACACATTCTTCCTCTTGGTGTTGAGACGTGCAAATTCCTCAACACCACTATTGTGTTGCTAGGCATGTTCCTCCACACATTCTTCCTCTTGGTGTTGAGACGTGAAAATTCATCAATACCACTATTGTGTTGCTAGGCATGCTTCCTCAACACATTCTTTCTCTTGGTGTTGAGACGTGCAAATTCCTCAACACCACGACTGTGTTGCTAGGTATGCTTCCTCAACATATTTTCTTCTTGGTGTTGAAACGTGCAAATTTCTCAACACCACTACTGTGTTGCTAGGCATGCATCCTCAACACATTTTCCTCTTGGTGTTGAGACGTGCCAATTCCTCAACACCACTACTGTGTTGCTAAGAATGCTTCCTCAACACATTCTTCCTCTTAATGTTGAGAAGTGCAAATTCCTCAACACCACAACTGTGTTGCTAGGCATGCTTCCTCAACACATTCTTCCTGTTGGTGTTGAGACATTCAAATTCCTCAACACCACTATTGTGTTTCTAGGCATGCTTCCTCAACACATTCTTCCTCTTGTTGTTGAGACGTGCAAATTCCTCAACACCACTACTGTGTTTCTAGGCATGCTTCCTCAACACATTCTTCCTCTTGGTGTTGATACGTGAAAATTCCTCAACACCACTACTGTGCTGCTAGGCATGCTTTCTCAACACATTCTTCCTCTTGGTGTTGATACTTGCAAATTCCTCAACACCACCACTGTGTTGTTAGGAATGCTTCCTCAACATATTTTCCTCTTGGTGTTGAGACTTGCTAATTACTCAACACCATTACTGCGTTGCTAGGCATGCTTCCTCGACACATTCTTCCTCTTGGTGTTGAGACGTGCAGATTCCTCAACACCACTATTGTGTTGCTAGGCATGCTTTCTCGACACATTCTTCCTCTTTGTGTTGAGACGTGCAAATTCCTCAACACCATTACTGTGTTGCTAGGGATGCTTACCCAACACATTCTTCCTCTTGGTGTTGAGACGTGCAAATTCCTCAACACCACTACTGTGTTGCTAGGTATGCTTCCTCAACATATTTTCTTCTTGGTGTTGAGACGTTCAAATTCCTCAACACCACTACTGTGTGTCTAGGCATGCTTCCTCGACATATTCTTCCTCTTGGTGTTGAGACGTGCAAATTCCTCAACGCCACAACTATGTTTCTAGGCATGCTTCCTCAACACATTTTCCTCTTGGTGTTGAGACTTGCAAATTCATCAACACCACTACTGTGTTGCAAGGCATGCTTCCTCAACATATTCTTCCTCTTGGTTTTGAGACGTGCAAATTCATCAACACCACTATTGTGGTGCTAGGCATGCTTCCTCAACACATTCTTCCTCTTAGTGTTGAGATGTGAAAATTCCTCAACACCACTACTGTGTTTCTAGCCATGCTTCCTCAACACATTCTTCCTCTTGGTGTTGAGACGTGCAAATTCCTCAACACCACTACTGTGTTGCTAGGCATGATTCCTCAACACATTCTTCCTCTTGGTGTTGAGACGTGAAAATTCCTCAATACCACTATTGTGTTGCTAGGCATGCTTCCTCAACACATTCTTTCTCTTGGTGTTGAGACGTGCAAATTCCTCAACACCACGATTGTGTTGCTAGGTATGCTTCCTCAACATATTTTCTTCTTGGTGTTGAAACGTGCAAATTTATCAACACCACTACTGTGTTGCTAGGCATGCATCCTCAACACATTTTCCTCTTGGTGTTGAGACGTGCCAATTCCTCAACACCACTACTGTGTTGCTAAGAATGCTTCCTCAACACATTCTTCCTATTAATGTTGAGAAGTGCAAATTCCTCAACACCACAACTGTGTTGGTAGGCATGCTTCCTCAACACATTCTTCCTGTTGGTGTTGAGACATTCAAATTCCTCAACACCACTATTGTGTTTCTAGGCATGCTTTCTCAACACATTCTTCCTCTTGTTGTTGAGACGTGCAAATTCCTCAACACCACTACTGTGTTTCTAGGCATGCTTCCTCAACACATTCTTCCTCTTGGTGTTGAGACGTGAAAATTCCTCAACACCACTACTGTGCTGCTAGGCATGCTTTCTCAACACATTCTTCCTCTTGGTGTTGATACTTTCAAATTCCTCAACACCACTACTGTATTGCAAGGCATGCTTCCTCAACATATTCTTCCTCTTGGTGTTGAGACGTGCAAATTCATCAACACCACCATTATGTTGCTACGCATGCTTCCTCAACACATTTTCCTCTTGGTGTTGAGACTTGCAAATTCCTCAACACCACTACTGTATTGCAAGGCATGCTTCCTCAACATATTCTTCCTCTTGGTGTTGAGACGTGCAAATTCATCAACACCACTATTCTGTTGCTAGGCATGCTTCCTCAACACATTCTTCCTCTTAGTGTTGAGATGTGCAAATTCCTCAACACCACTACTGTGTTTCTAGCCATGCTTCCTCAACACATTCTTCCTCTTGGTGTTGAGACGTGCAAATTCCTCAACACCACTAGTGTGTTGCTAGGGATGCTTCCTCAACACATTCTTCCTCTTGGTGTTAAGACGTGAAAATTCCTCAACACCACTATTGTGTTGCTAGGCATGCTTCCTCAACACATTCTTCCTCTTGGTGTTGAGACGTGCAAATTCCTCAACACCACTACTGTGTTGCTAGGTATGCTTCCTCAACATATTTTCCTCTTGGTGTTGAGACGTGCAAATTCCTCAACACCACTACTGTGTGTCTAGGCATGCTTCCTCGACATATTCTTCCTCTTGGTGTTGAGACTTGCAAATTCCTCAACACCACTACTGTGTTGCAAGGCATGCTTCCTCAACATATTCTTCCTCTTGGTTTTGAGACGTGCAAATTCATCAACACCACTATTGTGGTGCTAGGCATGCTTCCTCAACACATTCTTCCTCTTAGTGTTGAGATGTGAAAATTCCTCAACACCACTACTGTGTTTCTAGCCATGCTTCCTCAACACATTCTTTCTCTTGGTGTTGAGACATGCAAATTCCTCAACACCACTACTGTGTTGCTAGGCATGATTCCTCAACACATTCTTCCTCTTGGTGTTGATACATGAAAATTCCTCAATACAACTATTGTGTTGCTAGGCATGCTTCCTCAACACATTCTTTCTCTTGGTGTTGAGACGTGCAAATTCCTCAACACCACGACTGTGTTGCTAGGTATGCTTCCTCAACATATTTTCTTCTTGGTGTTGAAACGTGCAAATTTCTCAACACCACTACTGTGTTGCTAGGCATGCATCCTCAACACATTTTCCTATTGGTGTTGAGACGTGCCAATTCCTCAACACCACTACTGTGTTGCTAAGAATGCTTCTTCAACACATTCTTCCTCTTAATGTTGAGAAGTGCAAATTCCTCAACACCACAACTGTGTTGCTAGGCATGCTTCCTCAACACATTCTTCCTGTTGGTGTTGAGACATTCAAATTCCTCAACACCACTATTGTGTTTCTAGGCATGCTTCCTCAACACATTCTTCCTCTTGTTGTTGAGACGTGCAAATTCCTCAACACCACTACTGTGTTTCTAGGCATGCTTCCTCAACACATTCTTCCTCTTGGTGTTGAGACGTGAAAATTCCTCAACACTACTACTGTGCTGCTAGGCATGCTTTCTCAACACATTCTTCCTCTTGGTGTTGATACATGAAAATTCCTCAATACCACTATTGTGTTGCTAGGCATGCTTCCTCAACACATTCTTTCTCTTGGTGTTGAGACGTGCAAATTCCTCAACACCACGACTGTGTTGCTAGGTATGCTTCCTCAACATATTTTCTTCTTGGTATTGAAACGTGCAAATTTCTCAACACCACTACTGTGTTGCTAGGCATGCATCCTCAACACATTTTCCTCCTGGTGTTGAGACGTGCCAATTCCTCAACACCACTACTGTGTTGCTAAGAATGCTTCCTCAACACATTCTTCCTATTAATGTTGAGAAGTGCAAATTCCTCAACACCACAACTGTGTTGCTAGGCATGCTTCCTCAACACATTCTTCCTGTTGGTGTTGAGACATTCAAATTCCTCAACACCACTATTGTGTTTCTAGGCATGCTTCCTCAACACATTCTTCCTCTTGTTGTTGAGACGTGCAAATTCCTCAACACCACTACTGTGTTTCTAGGCATGCTTCCTCAACACATTCTTCCTCTTGGTGTTGAGACGTGAAAATTCCTCAACACTACTACTGTGCTGCTAGGCATGCTTTCTCAACACATTCTTCCTCTTGGTGTTGATACATGAAAATTCCTCAATACCACTATTGTGTTGCTAGGCATGCTTCCTCAACACATTCTTCCTCTTAGTGTTGAGATGTGAAAATTCCTCAACACCACTACTGTGTTTCTAGCCATGCTTCCTCAACACATTCTTCCTCTTGGTGTTGAGACGTGCAAATTCCTCAACACCACTACTGTGTTGCTAGGCATGCTTCCTCAACACATTCTTCCTCTTGGTGTTGAGACGTGAAAATTCCTCAACACCACCATTATGTTACTACGCATGCTTACTCAACACATTTTCCTCTTGGTGTTGAGACTTGCAAATTCCTCAAAACCACTACTGTGTTGTAAGGCATGCTTCCTCAACATATTCTTCCTCTTGGTGTTGAGACGTGCAAATTCATCAACACCACTATTGTGTTGCTAGGCATGCTTCCTCAACACATTCTTCCTCTTAGTGTTGATATGTGCAAATTCCTCAACACCACTACTGTGTTTCTAGCCATGCTTCCTCAACACATTCTTCCTCTTGGTGTTGAGACGTGCAAATTCCTCAACACCACTAGTGTGTTGCTAGGGATGCTTCCTCAACACATTCTTCCTCTTGGTGTTGAGACGTGAAAATTCCTCAACAACACTATTGTGTTGCTAGGCATGCTTCCTCAACACATTCTTCCTCTTGGTGTTGAGACGTGCAAATTCCTCAACACCACTACTGTGTTGCTAGGTATGCTTCCTCAACATATTTTCCTCTTGGTGTTGAGACGTGCAAATTCCTCAACACCACTACTGTGTGTCTAGGCATGCTTCCTCGACATATTCTTCCTCTTGGTGTTGAGACGTGCAAATTCCTCAACACCACAACTATGTTGCTAGGCATGCTTCCTCAACACATTCTTCCTCTTGGTGTTGAGACGTGAAAATTCCTCAACACCACTACTGTGCTGCTAGGCATGCTTTCTCAACACATTCTTCCTCTTGGTGTTGATACTTTCAAATTCCTCAACACCACTACTGTATTGCAAGGCATGCTTCCTCAACATATTCTTCCTCTTGGTGTTGAGACGTGCAAATTCATCAACACCACCATTATGTTGCTACGCATGCTTCCTCAACACATTTTCCTCTTGGTGTTGAGACTTGCAAATTCCTCAACACCACTACTGTATTGCAAGGCATGCTTCCTCAACATATTCTTCCTCTTGGTGTTGAGACGTGCAAATTCATCAACACCACTATTCTGTTGCTAGGCATGCTTCCTCAACACATTCTTCCTCTTAGTGTTGAGATGTGCAAATTCCTCAACACCACTACTGTGTTTCTAGCCATGCTTCCTCAACACATTCTTCCTCTTGGTGTTGAGACGTGCAAATTCCTCAACACCACTAGTGTGTTGCTAGGCATGCTTCCTCAACACATTCTTCCTCTTGGTGTTGAGACGTGAAAATTCCTCAACACCACTATTGTGTTGCTAGGCATGCTTCCTCAACACATTCTTCCTCTTGGTGTTGAGACGTGCAAATTCCTCAACACCACTACTGTGTTGCTAGGTATGCTTCCTCAACATATTTTCCTCTTGGTGTTGAGACGTGCAAATTCCTAAACACCACTACTGTGTGTCTAGGCATGCTTCCTCGACATATTCTTCCTCTTGGTGTTGAGACTTGCAAATTCCTCAACACCACTACTGTGTTGCAAGGCATGCTTCCTCAACATATTCTTCCTCTT
>NW_020645483.1:35480-42275 GCF_003573695.1 Papaver somniferum
TGTTGAGACGTGCAAATTCCTCAACACCACTACTGTGTTGCTAGGCAAGATTCCTCAACACATTCTTCCTCTTGGTGTTGATACATGAAAATTCCTCAATACCACTATTGTGTTGCTAGGCATGCTTCCTCAACACATTCTTTCTCTTGGCGTTGAGACGTGAAAATTCCTCAACACCACGACTGTGTTGCTAGGTATGCTTCCTCAACATATTTTCTTCTTGGTGTTGAAACGTGCAAATTTCTCAACACCACTACTGTGTTGCTAAGAATGCTTCCTCAACACATTCTTCCTCTTAATGTTGAGAAGTGCAAATTCCTCAACACCACAACTGTGTTGCTAGGCATGCTTCCTCAACACATTCTTCCTGTTGGTGTTGAGACATTCAAATTCCTCAACACCACTATTGTGTTTCTAGGCATGCTTTCTCAACACATTCTTCCTCTTGTTGTTGAGACGTGCAAATTCCTCAACACCACTACTGTGTTTCTAGGCATGCTTCCTCAACACATTCTTCCTCTTGGTGTTGAGACGTGAAAATTCCTCAACACTACTACTGTGCTGCTAGGCATGCTTTCTAAACACATTCTTCCTCTTGGTGTTGATACTTGCAAATTCCTCAACACCACCACTGTGTTGTTAGGAATGCTTCCTCAACACATTTTCCTCTTGGTGTTGAGACTTGCTAATTACTCAACACCATTACTGCGTTGCTAGGCATGCTTCCTCGACACATTCTTCCTCTTGGTGTTGAGACGTGCAGATTCCTCAACACCACTATTGTGTTGCTAGGCATGCTTTCTCGACACATTCTTCCTCTTTGTGTTGAGACGTGCAAATTGCTCAACACCATTATTGTGTTGCTAGGGATTCTTACCCAACACATTCTTCCTCTTGGTGTTGAGACGTGCAAATTCCTCAACACCACTACTGTGTTGCTAGGTATGCTTCCTCAAAATATTTTACTCTTGGTGTTGAGACGTGCAAATTCCTCAACACCACTACTGTGTGTCTAGGCATGCTTCCTCGACATATTCTTCCTCTTGGTGTTGAGACGTGCAAATTCCTCAACGCTACAACTATGTTGCTAGGCATGCTTCCTCAACACATTTTCCTCTTGGTGTTGAGACTTGCAAATTCCTCAACACCACTACTGTGTTGCAAGGCATGCTTCCTCAACATATTCTTCCTCTTGGTTTTGAGACGTGCAAATTCATCAACACCACTATTGTGGTGCTAGGCATGCTTCCTCAACACATTCTTCCTCTTAGTGTTGAGATGTGAAAATTCCTCAACACCACTACTGTGTTTCTAGCCATGCTTCCTCAACACATTCTTTCTCTTGGTGTTGAGACGTGCAAATTCCTCAACACCGCTACTGTGTTGCTAGGCATGATTCCTCAACACATTCTTCCTCTTGGTGTTGATACATGAAAATTCCTCAATACAACTATTGTGTTGCTAGGCATGCTTCCTCAACACATTCTTTCTCTTGGTGTTGAGACGTGCAAATTCCTCAACACCACGACTGTGTTGCTAGGTATGCTTCCTCAACATATTTTCTTCTTGGTGTTGAAACGTGCAAATTTCTCAACACCACTACTGTGTTGCTAGGCATGCATCCTCAACACATTTTCCTCTTGGTGTTGAGACGTGCCAATTCCTCAACACCACTACTGTGTTGCTAAGAATGCTTCCTCAACACATTCTTCCTCTTAATGTTGAGAAGTGCAAATTCCTCAACACCACAACTGTGTTGCTAGGCATGCTTCCTCAACACATTCTTCCTGTTGGTGTTGAGACATTCAAATTCCTCAACACCACTATTGTGTTTCTAGGCATGCTTCCTCAACACATTCTTCCTCTTGTTGTTGAGACGTGCAAATTCCTCAACACCACTACTGTGTTTCTAGGCATGCTTCCTCAACACATTCTTCCTCTTGGTGTTGAGACGTGAAAATTCCTCAACACTACTACTGTGCTGCTAGGCATGCTTTCTCAACACATTCTTCCTCTTGGTGTTGATACATGAAAATTCCTCAATACCACTATTGTGTTGCTAGGCATGCTTCCTCAACACATTCTTTCTCTTGGTGTTGAGACGTGCAAATTCCTCAACACCACGACTGTGTTGCTAGGTATGCTTCCTCAACATATTTTCTTCTTGGTGTTGAAACGTGCAAATTTCTCAACACCACTACTGTGTTGCTAGGCATGCATCCTAAACACATTTTCCTCTTGGTGTTGAGACGTGCCAATTCCTCAACACCACTAATGTGTTGCTAAGAATGCTTCCTCAACACATTCTTCCTCTTAATGTTGAGAAGTGCAAATTCCTCAACACCACAACTGTGTTGCTAGGCATGCTTCCTCAACACATTCTTCCTGTTGGTGTTGAGACATTCAAATTCCTCAACACCACTATTGTGTTTCTAGGCATGCTTCCTCAACACATTCTTCCTCTTGTTGTTGAGACGTGCAAATTCCTCAACACCACTATTGTGTTTCTAGGCATGCTTCCTCAACACATTCTTCCTCTTGGTGTTGAGACGTGAAAATTCCTCAACACTACTACTGTGCTGCTAGGCATGCTTTCTCAACACATTCTTCCTCTTGGTGTTGATACATGAAAATTCCTCAATACCACTATTGTGTTGCTAGGCATGCTTCCTCAACACATTCTTTCTCTTGGTGTTGAGACGTGCAAATTCCTCAACACCACGACTGTGTTGCTAGGTATGCTTCCTCAACATATTTTCTTCTTGGTGTTGAAACGTGCAAATTTCTCAACACCACTACTGTGTTGCTAGGCATGCATCCTCAACACATTTTCCTCTTGGTGTTGAGACGTGCCAATTCCTCAACACCACTACTGTGTTGCTAAGAATGCTTCCTCAACACATTCTTCCTCTTAATGTTGAGAAGTGCAAATTCCTCAACACCACAACTGTGTTGCTAGGCATGCTTCCTCAACACATTCTTCCTGTTGGTGTTGAGACATTCAAATTCCTCAACACCACTATTGTGTTTCTAGGCATGCTTCCTCAACACATTCTTCCTCTTGTTGTTGAGACGTGCAAATTCCTCAACACCACTACTGTGTTTCTAGGCATGCTTCCTCAACACATTTTTCTCTTGGTGTTTAGACTTGCAAATTCCTCAACACCACTACTGTATTGCAAGGCATGCTTCCTCAACATATTCTTCCTCTTGGTGTTGAGACGTGTAAATTCATCAACACCACTATTCTGTTGCTAGGCATGCTTCCTCAACACATTCTTCCTCTTAGTGTTGAGATGTGCAAATTCCTCAACACCACTACTGTGTTTCTAGCCATGCTTCCTCAACACATTCTTCCTCTTGGTGTTGAGACGTGCAAATTCCTCAACACCACTAGTGTGTTGCTAGGGATGCTTCCTCAACACATTCTTCCTCTTGGTGTTGAGACGTGAAAATTCCTCAACAACACTATTGTGTTGCTAGGCATGCTTCCTCAACACATTCTTCCTCTTGGTGTTGAGACGTGCAAATTCCTCAACACCACTACTGTGTTGCTAGGTATGCTTCCTCAACATATTTTCCTCTTGGTGTTGAGACGTGCAAATTCCTCAACACCACTACTGTGTGTCTAGGCATGCTTCCTCGACATATTCTTCCTCTTGGTGTTGAGACTTGCAAATTCCTCAACACCACTACTGTGTTGCAAGGCATGCTTCCTCAACATATTCTTCCTCTTGGTTTTGAGACGTGCAAATTCATCAACACCACTATTGTGGTGCTAGGCATGCTTCCTCAACACATTCTTCCTCTTAGTGTTGAGATGTGAAAATTCCTCAACACCACTACTGTGTTTCTATCCATGCTTCCTCAACACATTCTTTCTCTTGGTGTTGAGACGTGCAAATTCCTCAACACCACTACTGTGTTGCTAGGCATGATTCCTCAACACATTCTTCCTCTTGGTGTTGATACATGAAAATTCCTCAATACCACTATTGTGTTGCTAGGCATGCTTCCTCAACACATTCTTTCTCTTGGTGTTGAGACGTGAAAATTCCTCAACACCACGACTGTGTTGCTAGGTATGCTTCCTCAACATATTTTCTTCTTGGTGTTGAAACGTGCAAATTTCTCAACACCACTACTGTGTTGCTAGGCATGCATCCTCAACACATTTTCCTCTTGGTGTTGAGACGTGCCAATTCCTCAACACCACTACTGTGTTGCTAAGAATGCTTCCTCAACACATTCTTCCTCTTAATGTTGAGAAGTGCAAATTCCTCAACACCACAACTGTGTTGCTAGGCATGCTTCCTCAACACATTCTTCATGTTGGTGTTGAGACATTCAAATTCCTCAACACCACTATTGTGTTTCTAGGCATGCTTCCTCAACACATTCTTCCTCTTGTTGTTGAGACGTGCAAATTCCTCAACACCACTACTGTGTTTCTAGGCATGCTTCCTCAACACATTCTTCCTCAACACATTCTTCCTCTTGGTGTTGAGACGTGAAAATTCCTCAACACTACTACTGTGCTGCTAGGCATGCTTTCTAAACACATTCTTCCTCTTGGTGTTGATACTTGCAAATTCCTCAACACCACCACTGTGTTGTTAGGAATGCTTCCTCAACACATTTTCCTCTTGGTGTTGAGACTTGCTAATTACACAACACCATTACTGCGTTGCTAGGCATGCTTCCTCGACACATTCTTCCTCTTGGTGTTGAGACGTGCAGATTCCTCAACACCACTATTGTGTTGCTAGGCATGCTTTCTCGACACATTCTTCCTCTTTGTGATGAGACGTGCAAATTGCTCAACACCATGACTGTGTTGCTAGGGATTCTTACCCAACACATTCTTCCTCTTGGTGTTGAGACGTGAAAATTCCTCAACACCACTAATGTGTTGCTAGGTATGCTTCCTCAAAATATTTTCCTCTTGGTGTTGAGACGTGCAAATTCCTCAACACCACTACTGTGTGTCTAGGCATGCTTCCTCGACATATTCTTCCTCTTGGTGTTGAGACGTGCAAATTCCTCAACGCTACAACTATGTTGCTAGGCATGCTTCCTCAACACATTTTCCTCTTGGTGTTGAGACTTGCAAATTCCTCAACACCACTACTGTGTTGCAAGGCATGCTTCCTCAACATATTCTTCCTCTTGGTTTTGAGACGTGCAAATTCATCAACACCACTATTGTGGTGCTAGGCATGCTTCCTCAACACATTCTTCCTCTTAGTGTTGAGATGTGAAAATTCCTCAACACCACTACTGTGTTTCTAGCCATGCTTCCTCAACACATTCTTCCTCTTGGTGTTGAGACGTGCAAATTCCTCAACACCACTACTGTGTTGCTAGGCATGATTCCTCAACACATTCTTCCTCTTGGTGTTGAGACGTGAAAATTCCTCAATACCACTATTGTGTTGCTAGGCATGCTTCCTCAACACATTCTTTCTCTTGGTGTTGAGACGTGGAAATTCCTCAACACCACGATTGTGTTGCTAGGTATGCTTCCTCAACTTATTTTCTTCTTGGTGTTGAAACGTGCAAATTTCTCAACACCACTACTGTGTTGCTAGGCATGCATCCTCAACACATTTTCCTCTTGGTGTTGAGACGTGCCAATTCCTCAACACCACTACTGTGTTGCTAAGAATGCTTCCTCAACACATTCTTCCTCTTAATGTTGAGAAGTGCAAATTCCTCAACACCACAACTGTGTTGGTAGGCATGCTTCCTCAACACATTCTTCCTGTTGGTGTTGAGACATTCAAATTCCTCAACACCACTATTGTGTTTCTAGGCATGCTTTCTCAACACATTCTTCCTCTTGTTGTTGATACGTGCAAATTCCTCAACACCACTACTGTGTTTCTAGGCATGCTTCCTCAACACATTCTTCCTCTTGGTGTTGAGACGTGAAAATTCCTCAACACCACTACTGTGCTGCTAGGCATGCTTTCTCAACACATTCTTCCTCTTGATGTTGATACTTTCAAATTCCTCAACACCACCACTGTGTTGTTAGGAATGCTTCCTCAACACATTTTCCTCTTGGTGTTGAGACTTGCTAATTACTCAACACCATTACTGCGTTGCTAGGCATGCTTCCTCAACACATTCTTCCTCTTGGTGTTGAGACGTGCAGATTTCTCAACAGCACTATTGTGTTACTAAGCATGCTTTCTCGACACATTCTTCCTCTTTGTGTTGAGACGTGCAAATTCCTCAACACCATTACTGTGTTGCTAGGGATTCTTACCCAACACATTCTTCCTCTTGGTGTTGAGACGTGCAAATTCCTCAACACCACTACTGTGTTTCTAGGAATGCTTCCTCAACACATTCTTCCTCTTGGTGTTGAGACGTGAAAATTCCTCAACACCACTACTGTGCTGCTAGGCATGCTTTCTCAACACATTCTTCCTCTTGGTGTTGATACTTGCAAATTCCTCAACACCACCATTGTGTTGTTAGGAATGCTTCCTCAACACATTTTCCTCTTGGTGCTGAGACTTGCCAATTACTCAACACCACTATTGTGTTGCTAGGCATGCTTTCTCGACACATTCTTCCTCTTTGTATTGAGACGTGCAAATTCCTCAACACCACTACTGTGTTGCTAGGGATTCTTACCCAACACATTCTTCCTCTTGGTGTTGAGACGTGCAAATTACTCAACACCATTATTGTGTTGCTAGGCATGCTTCCTAAACACATTCTTCCTCTTGGTGTTGAGACGTGCAAATTCCTCAACACCACTACTGTGTTTCTAGGCATGCT
>NW_020645483.1:42448-46303 GCF_003573695.1 Papaver somniferum
TGTTGCTAGGCATGCTTCCTCAACACATTCTTCCTCTTGGTGTTGAGATGTGCAAATTCCTGAACACCACTACTGTGTTTCTAGGCATGCTTCCTCAACACATTCTTCCTCTTTGTGTTGAGACGTGCAAATTCCTCAACACCACTACTATGTTGCTAGGCATGCTTCCTCAACACATTTTCCTCTTGGTGTTGAGACGTGCAAATTCCTCAACACCACTATTGTGTTGCTAGGCATACTTCCACAACACATTCTTCCTCTTGGTGTTGAGACGTGCAAATTCCTCAATACCACTACTGTGTTTCTAGGCATGCTTCCTGAACACATTCTTCCTCTTGGTGTTGAGACGTGAAAATTCCTCAACACCACTACTGTGTTTCTAGGCATGCTTCCTCAACACATTCTTCCTTTTGGTGTTGAGACGTGCAAATTCCTCAACACCACCACTGTGTTGCTATGAATGCTTCCTCAACACATTTTCCTCTTTGTGTTGAGACTTGCCAATTACTCAACACCATTACTGCGTTGCAAGGCATGCTTCTTCGACACATTCTTCCTCTTGGTGTTGAGACGTGCATATTCCTCAACGCTACTACTGGATTGCTAGGCATGCTTTCTGGAAACATTCTTCCTCTTGTTGTTGAGACGTGCAAATTCCTCAACACCACTACTGTGTTGCTAGGGATGCTTACCCAACACATTCTTCCTCTTGGTGTTGAGAAGTGCAAATTCCTCAACACCACTACTGTGTTGCTAGGCATGCTTACCTAACACATTCTTCCTATTAGTGTTGAGACGTGCAAATTACTCAACACCATTATTGTGTTGCTCGGCATGCTTCCTCAACACATTCTTCCTCTTGGTGTTGAGACGTGCAAATTCCTCAACACCACTACTGTGTTGCTAGGCATACTTCCTCAACAAATTTTTCTCTTGGTTTTGAGACGTGTAAATTCCTCAACACCACTACTGTTTTTCTAGGCATGCTTCCTCAACATATTCATCCTCTTGGTGTTGAGACGTGAAAATTCCTCAACACTACAACTAAGTTGCTATGCATGCTTCCTCAACACATTTTTCCTCTTGGTATTGAGACGTGAAAATTCCTCAACACCACTACTGTGTTGCTAGGCATTCTTCCTCAACACATTTTCCTCTTGGTGTTGAGACGTGCAAATTCCTCAACACCACTACTGTGTTGCTGGGCATGCTTCCTCAACACATTTTCCTCTTGGTGTTGAGACGTACAAATTCCTCAACACCACTACTGTGTTGCTAGGCATGCTTCCTTTACGGATTCTTACTCTTGGTGATGAGACGTGCAAATTCCTCAACACCACCACTTGTTGCTAGGAATTCTTCCTCAACACAATTTCCTCTTGGTGTTGAGACTTGCAAATTCCTCAACACCACTACTGCGTTGCTAGGCATGCTTCCTTGACACATTCTTCCTCTTGGTGTTGATACGTGCAAATTCCTCAACACCACTACTGTGTTGCTAGGCATGCTTTCTCAACACATTCTTCCTTTTGGTTTTGAGACGTGCAAATTCCTCAACACCACTACTGTGTTTATATGTATGCTTCTTCAACACATTTTTCTCTTGGTGTTGAGACATGAAAATTATTTAACACCACTACTGTGTTTCTAGGCATGCTTCCTCAACACATTCTTCCTCTTGATGTTGAGACGTGCAAATTCCTCAACACCACTACTGCATTGCTCGGCATGCTACCTCAACACATTATTCCTCTTGGTGTTAAGATGTGAAAATTCCTCAACACCACTACTGTGTTTCTAAGCATGCTTCCTTAACACATTCTTCCTCTTGGTGTTGAGACGTGCAAATTCCTCAACACCACTAATGTGTTGTTAGGAATGCTTCCTCAATACATTATTCTTCTTGGTGTTGAGACGTGTAAATTCCTCAACACCACCACTGTGTGCTAGGAATACTTCCTCAACACATTTTCCTCTTGGTGTTGAGACTTGCAAATTTCTCAACACCATTACTGCGTTGCCAGGCATGCTTCCTCGACACATTCTTCCTCTTAGTGTCGAGACGTGCAATTTCCTCAACACCCCTACTGTGTTGCTAGGCATGCTTCCTCAACACATTTTCCTCTTGGTGTTGACACGTGCAAATTCCTCAACACCAATACTGTGTTGCTAGGCATGCTTCCTCAACATATTTTATTCTTGGTGTTGAGACGTGCAAATTCCTCAACACCACTACTGTGTTTATAGGCATGCTTCTTCAACACATTTTCCTCTTGGTGTTGAGACGTGCAAATTCTTCAACACCACTACTTTGTTTCTAGTCATGATTCCTCAACACATTCTTCCTCTTAGTGTTGAGACGTGAAAATTCCTCAACACCACCACTGTGTTGCTAGGAATGCTTCCTCAACACATTTTCCTCTTGGTGTTGAGACTTGCCAATTACTCAACACCATTATTGCGTTGATAGGCATGCTTCCTCGACACATTCTTCCTCTTGGTGTTGAGACGTGCAGATTCCTCAACACCACTATTGTGTTGCTAGGCATGCTTTCTCGACACATTCTTCCTCTTGGTGTTGAGACGTGCAAATTCCTCAACACCACTACTGTGTTGCTAGGGATGCTTACCCAACACATTCTTCCTCTTGGTGTTGAGACGTGCAAATTCCTCAACACCACTATTGTGTTGCTAGGAATGCTTACCGAACACATTCTTCCCATTTGTTGAGACGTGCAAATTACTCAACACCATTATTGTGTTGCTAGGCATGCTTCCTCAACATATTCTTCCTCTTGGTATTGAGACGTGAAAATTCCTCAACCCCACTACTGTGTTTCTAGGCATGCTTCCTCAACACATTCTTCCTCTTGGTGTTGAGACGTGCAAATTTCTCAACACCACCACTGTGTTGCTAGGCATGCTTCCTCAACACATTTTCCTCTCGGTGTTGAGACTTGCAAATTACTCAACACCACTACTGTGTTGCAAGGCATTCTTCCTCAACACATTCTTCCTCTTGGTGTTGAGACGTGCAAATTCATCAACACCACTACTATGTTGCTAGGCATGCTTCCTCAACACATTCTTCCTCTTGGTGTTGAGATGTGCAAATTCCTGAACACCACTACTGTGTTTCTAGGCATGCTTCCTCAACACATTCTTCCTCTTGGTGTTGAGACGTGCAAATTCCTCAACACCACTACTGTGTTTTTAGGCATGCTTCCTCAACACATTCTTCCTCTTGGTATTGAGACGTTCAAATTCCTCAACACCACTACTGTGTTGCTACGCATGCTTCCTCAACACATTCTTCCTCTTGGTGTTGAGACGTGCAAATTTCTCAACACCACCACTGTGTTGCTAAGAACTTCCTCGACACATTCTTCCTCTTGGTGTTGAGACGTGCAGATTCCTCAACACTATTACTGTGTTGCTAGGCATGCTTCCTCGACACATTCTTCCTCTTGGTGTTGAGACGTGCAAATTCCTCAACACCACTACTGTGTTGCTAGGCATGCTTCCTCGACACATTTTCCTCTTGGTGTTGAGACGTGTCAATTCCTCAACGCCACTACTGTGTTGCTAGGCATGCTTCCTTAATATATTTTCTTCTTGGTTTTGAGACGTGCAAATTCCTCAACACCACTATTGTGTTGCTAGGCATGCTTCCTCAACACATTCTTCCTCTTAGTGTTGAGATGTGCAAATTCCTCAACACCACTACGGTGTTTCTAGCCATGCTTCCTCAACACATTCTTCCTCTTGGTGTTGAGACGTGTAAATTCGTCAACACCACTACTGTGTTGCTAGGCATGCTTCCTCAACACATTCTTCCTCTTAATGTTGAGAAGT
>NW_020645483.1:46791-50095 GCF_003573695.1 Papaver somniferum
TCAACACCACTATTGTGTTGCTAGGCATGCTTCCTCAACACATTCTTCCTCTTAGTGTTGATATGTGCAAATTCCTCAACACCACTACTGTGTTTCTAGCCATGCTTCCTCAACACATTCTTCCTCTTGGTGTTGAGACGTGCAAATTCCTCAACACCACTAGTGTGTTGCTAGGGATGCTTCCTCAACACATTCTTCCTCTTGGTGTTGAGACGTGAAAATTCCTCAACATCACTATTGTGTTGCTAGGCATGCTTCCTCAACACATTCTTCCTCTTGGTGTTAAGACGTGCATATTCCTCAACACCACTACTGTGTTGCTAGGGATGCTTCCTCAACATATTTTCCTCTTGGTGTTGAGACGTGCAAATTCCTCAACACCACTACTGTGTGTCTAGGCATGCTTCCTCGACATATTCTTCCTCTTGGTGTTGAGACGTGCAAATTCCTCAACACCACAACTATGTTGCTAGGCATGCTTCCTCAACACATTTTCCTCTTGGTATTTAGACTTGCGAATTCCTCAACACCACTACTGTGTTGCAAGGCATGCTTCCTCAACATATTCTTCCTCTTGGTTTTGAGACGTGCAAATTCATCAACACCACTATTGTTGTTCTAGGCATGCTTCCTCAACACATTATTCCTCTTAGTGTTGAGATGTGAAAATTCCTCAACACCACTACTGTGTTTCTAGCCATGCTTCCTCAACACATTTTTCCTCTTGGTGTTGAGACGTGCAAATTCCTCAACACCACTACTGTGTTGCTAGGCATGCTTCCTCTACACATTCTTCCTCTTGGTGTTGAGACGTGAAAATTCCTCAATACCACTATTGTGTTGCTAGGCATGCTTCCTAAACACATTCTTTATCTTGGTGTTGAGACGTGCAAATTCCTCAACACTACTACTGTGTTGCTAGGTATGCTTCCTCAACATATTTTCTTCTTGGTGTTGAAACGTGCAAATTCCTCAACACCACTACTGTGTTGCTAAGAATGCTTCCTTAACACATTCTTCCTCTTAATGTTGAGAAGTGCAAATTCCTCAACACCACAACTGTGTTGCTAGTCATGCTTCCTCAACACATTCTTCCTCTTGGTGTTGAGACATGCAAATTCCTCAACACCACTATTGTGTTTCTAGGCATGCTTCCTCAACACATTCTTCCTCTTGGTGTTGAGACGTGCAAATTCCTCAACACCACTATTGTGTTTCTAGGCATGCTTCGTCAACACATTCTTCCTCTGGGTGTTGAGACGTGAAAATTCCTCAACACCACTACTGTGCTGCTAGGCATGCTTCCTCAACACATTCTTCCTCTTGGTGTTGATACTTGCAAATTCCTCAACACCACCACTGTGTTGTTAGGAATGCTTACTCAACACATTTTCCTCTTGGTGTTGAGACTTGCCAATTACTCAACACCATTACTGCGTTGCTAGGCATGCTTCCTCGACACATTCTTCCTCTTGGTGTTAAGACGTGCAGATTCCTCAACACCACTATTGTGTTGCTAGGCATGCTTTCTCGACACATTCTTCTTCTTTGTGTTGAGACGTGCAAATTCCTCAACACCACTACTTTGTTGCTAGGGATTCTTACCCAACACATTCTTCCTATTGGTGTTGAGACGTGCAAATTACTCAACACCATTATTGTGTTGCTAGGCATGCTTCCTAAACACATTCTTCCTCTTGGTGTTGAGACGTGCAAATTCCTCAACACCACTACTATGTTTCTAGGCATGCTTCCTCAACATATTTTCTTCTTGGTGTTGAGACGTGCAAATTCCTCAACACCACTACTGTGTTGCTAGGCATGCTTCCTCAACACATTCTTCCTCTTGGTGTTGAGACGTGAAAATTCATCAACACCACTACTATGTTGCTAGGCATGCTTCCTCAACACATTCTTCCTCTTGGTGTTGAGATGTGCAAATTCCTGAACACCACTACTGTGTTTCTAGGCATGCTTCCTCAACACATTATTCCTTTTTGTTTTGAGACGTGCAAATTCCTCAACACCACTATTGTGTTGCTAGGCATGCTTCCTCAACACATTCTTCCTCTTGGTGTTGAGACGTGCAAATTCCTCAATATCATTACTGTGTTTCTTGGCATGCTTCCTGAACACAATCTTCCTCTTGGTGTTGAGACGTGAAAATTCCTCAACACCACTACTGTGTTGCTAGGCATGCTTCCTCAACACATTATTCCTTTTGGTGTTGAGACGTGCAAATTCCTCAACACCACCACTGTGTTGCTAGGAATGCTTCCTCAACACATTTTCCTCTTGGTGTTGAGACTTGCCAATTACTCAACACCATTACTGCGTTGCTAGGCATGCTTCTTCGACACATTCTTCCTCTTGGTGTTGAGACGTGCATATTCCTCAACACTACTACTGTGTTTCTAGGCATGCTTTCTCGACACATTCTTCCTCTTGGTGTTGAGACGTGCAAATTCCTCAACACCACTACTGTGTTGCTAGGGATGCTTACCCAACACATTCTTCCTCTTGGTGTTGAGAAGTGCAAATTCCTCAACACCACTACTGTGTTGCTAGGCATGCTTACCTAACACATTCTTCCTATTAATGTTGAGACGTGCAAATTACTCAACACCATTATTGTTTTGCTAGGCATGCTTCCTCAACACATTCTTCCTCTTGGTGTTGATACTTGCAAATTCCTCAACACCACCACTGTGTTGTTAGGAATGCTTCCTCAACACATTTTTCTCTTGGTGTTGAGACTTGCCAATTACTCAACACCATTTTTGCGTTGCTAGGCATGCTTCCTCGACACATTCTTCCTCTTGGTAGTGAGACGTGGAGATTCCTCAACACCACTATTGTGTTGCTAGGCATGATTTCTCGACACATTCTTCTTCTTTGTGTTGAGACGTGCAAATTACTCAACACCACTACTGTGTTGCTAGGGATTCTTACCCAACACATTCTTCCTCTTGGTGTTGAGACGTGCAAATTCCTCAACACCATTACTGTGTTGCTAGGCATGCTTACCTAACACATTCTTCCTATTGGTGTTGAGACGTGCAAATTACTCAACACCATTATTGTGTTGCTAGGCATGCTTCCTAAACACATTCTTCCTCTTGGTGTTGAGACGTGCAAATTCTTCAACACCACAACTGTGTTTCTAGGAATGCTTCCTCAACATATTTTCTTCTTGGTGTTGAGACGTGCAAATTCCTCAACACCACTACTGTGTTGCAGGGCATGCTTCCTCAACACATTCTTCCTCTTGGTGTTGAGACGTGCAAATCCATTAACACCACTA
>NW_020645483.1:50105-50552 GCF_003573695.1 Papaver somniferum
TGTGTTGCTAGGCATGCTTCCTCAACACATTCTTCCTCTTGGTGTTGAGACGTGCAAATTCCTCAATACCATTACTGTGTTTCTAGGCATGCTTCCTGAACACATTCTTCCTCTTGGTGTTGAGACGTGAAAATTCCTCAAAACCACTACTGTGTTGCTAGGCATGCTTCCTCAACACATTCTTTCTTTTGGTGTTGAGACGTGAAAATTCCTCAACAACACCACTGTGTTGCTAGGAATGCTTCCTCAACACATTTTCCTCTTGGTGTTGAGACTTGCCAATTACTCAACCCCATTATTGAGTTGCTAGGCATGCTTCTTCGACACATTTTTCCTCTTGGTGTTGAGACGTGCATATTCCTCAACACTATTACTGTGTTGCTAGGCATGCTTTCTCGACACATTCTTCCTCTTGTGTTGAGACGTGCAAATTCCTCAACACCACTA
>NW_020645483.1:50562-51356 GCF_003573695.1 Papaver somniferum
TGGTGTTGAGAAGTGCAAATTCCTCAACACCACTACTGTGTTGCTAGGCATGCTTCCTCAACACATTTTCCTCTTGGTGTTGAGACGTACAAATTCCTCAACACCACTACTGTGTTTCTAGGCATGCTTCCTAAACACATTCTTCCTCTTGCTGTTGAGACGTGCAAAGTCCTCAACACCACCACTTGTTGCTAGGAATTCTTCCTCAACACATTTTCCTCTTGGTGTTGAGACTTGCAAATTCCTCAACACCACTACTGCGTTGCTAGGCATGCTTCCTCGACAAATTCTTCCTCTTGGTGTTGATACGTGCAAATTCCTCAACACCACTACTGTGTTGCTAGGCATGCTTTCTCAACACATTCTTCCTTTTGGTGTTGAGACGTGCAAATTCCTCAACACCACTACTGTGTTTATATGTATGCTTCTTCAACACATTTTTCTCTTGGTGTTGAGACGTGCAAATCCATTAACACCACTACTATGTTGCTAGGCATGCTTCCTCAACACATTCTTCCTCTTGGTGTTGAGACGTGTAAATTATTCAACACCACTACTTTGTTGCAAGTCATGATTCCTCAACACATTCTTCCTCTTGGTGTTGAGACGTTCAAATTCGTCAACACCACTTCTGTGTTACTAGGCATCCTACCTCAACACATTATTCCTCTTGGTGTTGAGACGTGCAAATTCCTCAACACCACTACTGTGTTGCTAGGCATGCTTCCTCAACACATTCTTCCTCTTGGTGTTGAGTCGTGCAAATTCCTCAACACCACTACTGTGTTGCTAGG
>NW_020645483.1:51366-52033 GCF_003573695.1 Papaver somniferum
TCAACACCACTACTGTTTTGCTAGGCATGCTTCCTCAACACATTCTTCCTCTTGGTGTTGAGACGTGCAGATTCCTCAACACTACAACAAAGTTGCTAGGCATGCTTCCTCAACACATTCTTCCTCTTGGTATTGAGACGTGAAAATTCCTCAACACCACTACTGTGTTGCTAGGCATTCTTCCTCAACACATTTTCCTCTTGGTGTTGAGACGTGCAAATTCCTCAACACCACTACTGTGTTTCTAGGCATGCTTCCTCAACACATTTTCCTCTTGGTGTTGAGACGTACAAATTCCTCAACACCACTACTGTGTTTCTATGCATGCTTCCTAAACACATTCTTCCTCTTGCTGTTGAGACGTGCAAATTCCTCAACACCACCACCTGTTGCTAGGAATTCTTCCTCAGCACATTTTCCTCTTGGTGTTTAGACTTGCGAATTCCTCAACACTACTACTGCGTTGCTACGCATGCTTCCTCGTCAAATTCTTCTTCTTGGTGTTGATACGTTCAAATTCCTCAACACCACTACTGTGTTGCTAGGCATGCTTTCTCAACACATTCTTCCTTTTGGTGTTGAGACGTGCAAATTCCTCAACACCACTACTGTGTTTATATGTATGCTTCTTCAACACATTTTTCTCTTGGTGTTGAGACGTGCAAAT
>NW_020645483.1:52043-52216 GCF_003573695.1 Papaver somniferum
CGTGCAAATTCCTCAACACCACTACTGTGTTGCTAGGCGTACTTCCTCAACAAATTTTCCTCTTGGTTTTGAGACGTGTAAATTCCTCAACACCACTACTGTTTTGCTAGGCATGCTTCCTCAACACATTCTTCCTCTTGGTGTTGAGACGTGCAGATTCCTCAACACTACAA
>NW_020645483.1:52226-61196 GCF_003573695.1 Papaver somniferum
ACTACTGCGTTGCTACGCATGCTTCCTCGTCAAATTCTTCTTCTTGGTGTTGATACGTTCAAATTCCTCAACACCACTACTGTGTTGCTAGGCATGCTTTCTCAACACATTCTTCCTTTTGGTGTTGAGACGTGCAAATTCCTCAACACCACTACTGTGTTTATATGTATGCTTCTTCAACACATTTTTCTCTTGGTGTTGAGACGTGCAAATTCTTCAACACCACTACTGTGTTGCTAGGCATGCTTCCTCAACACATTCTTCCTCTTGATGTTGAGACGTGCAAATTATTCAACACCACTAGTTTGTTGCTAGTCATGATTCCTCAACACATTCTTCCTCTTGGTGTTGAGACGTTCAAATTTGTCAATACCACTTCTGTGTTACTAGGCATGCTACCTCAACACATTATTCCTCTTGGTGTTGAGACGTGCAAATTCGTCAACATCACTATTGTGTTGATAGGCATGCTTCCTCAACACATTCTTCCTCTTGGTGTTGACACGTGCAAATTCCTCAACACCAATACTGGGTTGCTAGGTATGCTTCCTCAACCTATTTTATTCTTGGTGTTGAGACGTGCAAATTCCTCAACACCACTACTGTGTTTATAGGCATGCTTCTTCAACACATTTTCCTCTTGGTGTTGAGACGTGCAAATTATTCAACACCACTACTTTGTTGCTAGTCATGATTCCTCAACACATTCTTCCTCTTGGTGTTGAGACGTTCAATTTCGTCAACACCACTTCTGTGTTACTAGGCATGCTACCTCAACACATTATTCCTCTTGGTGTTGAGACGTGCAAATTCCTCAACACCACTACTGTGTTTCTAGGCATGCTTCCTCAACACATTCTACCTCTTGGTGTTGAGACGTGCAAATTCCTCAACGCCACTACTGTGTTGCTAGGCATACTTCCTTAACAAATTTTCCTCTTGGTTTTGAGACGTGTAAATTCCTCAACACCACTACTGTTTTCCTAGGCATGCTTCCTCAACACATTCTTCCTCTTGGTGTTGAGACGTGCAAATTCCTCAACACTACAACTAAGTTGCTAGGCATGCTTCCTCAACACATTCTTCCTCTTGGTATTGAGACGTGAAAATTCCTCAACACCACTACTGTGTTGCTAGGCATTCTTCCTCAACACATTTTCCTCTTGGTGTTGAGACGTGCAAATTCCTCAACACCACTACTGTGTTGCTAGGCATGCTTCCTCAACACATTTTCCTCTTGGTGTTAAGACGTACAAATTCCTCAACACCACTACTGTGTTTCTAGGCATGCTTCCTAAACACATTCTTCCTCTTGTTGTTGAGACGTGCAAAGTCCTCAACACCACTACTGTGTTGCTAGGAATGCTTCCTTTACGTATTCTTACTCTTGGTGATGAGACGTGCAAATTCCTCAACACCACCACTTGTTGCTAGGAATTCTTCCTCAACACATTTTCCTCTTGGTGTTGAGACTTGCAAATTCCTCAACACCACTACTGCGTTGCTAGGCATGCTTCCTCGACAAATTCTTCCTCTTGGTGTTGATACGTGCAAATTCCTCAACACCACTACTGTGTTGCTAGGCATGCTTCATCAACACATTCTTCCTCTTGGTGTTGAGACGTGCAAATTCCTCAACACCACTACTTTGTTGCTAGGCATGCTCCTCAACACATTTTCCTCTTGGTGTTGAGACGTACAAATTCCTCAACACCACTACTGTGTTTCTAGGCATGCTTCCTAAACACATTCTTCCTCTTGCTGTTGAGACGTGCAAAGTCCTCAACACCACCACTTGTTGCTAGGAATTCTTCCTCAACACATTTTCCTCTTGGTGTTGAGACTTGCAAATTCCTCAACACCACTACTGCGTTGCTAGGCATGCTTCCTCGACAAATTCTTCCTCTTGGTGTTGATACGTGCAAATTCCTCAACACCACTACAGTGTTGCTAGGCATGCTTTCTCAACACATTCTTCCTTTTGGTGTTGAGACGTGCAAATTCCTCAACACCACTAATGTGTTTATATGTATGCTTGTTCAACACATTTTTCTCTTGGTGTTGAGATGTGCAAATTCTTCAACACCACTACTGTGTTGCTAGGCATGCTACCTCAACACATTATTCCTCTTGGTGTTGAGATATGAAAATTCCTCAACACCACTACTGTGTTGCTAAGCATGCTTCTTCAACACATTTTCCTCTTGGTGTTGAGACGTGCAAATTATTCAACACCACTACTTTGTTGCAAGTCATGATTCCTCAACACATTCTTCCTCTTGGTGTTGAGACGTTCAAATTCGTCAACACCACTTCTGTGTTACTAGGCATCCTACCTCAACACATTATTCCTCTTGGTGTTGAGACGTGCAAATTCCTCAACACCACTACTGTGTTGCTATGCATGCTTCCTCAACACATTCTTCCTCTTGGTGTTGAGACGTGCAAATTCCTCAACACCACTACTGTGTTGCTAGGCGTACTTCCTCAACAAATTTTCCTCTTGGTTTTGAGACGTGTAAATTCCTCAACACCACTACTGTTTTGCTAGGCATGCTTCCTCAACACATTCTTCCTCTTGGTGTTGAGACGTGCAGATTCCTCAACACTACAATAAAGTTGCTAGGCATGCTTCCTCAGCACATTCTTCCTCTTGGTATTGAGATGTGAAAATTCCTCAACACCACTACTGTGTTGCTAGGCATTCTTCCTCAACACATTTTCCTCTTGGTGTTGAGACGTGCAAATTCCTCAACACCACTATTGTGTTTCTAGGCATGCTTCCTCAACACATTTTCCTCTTGGTGTTGAGACGTACAAATTCCTCAACACCACTACTGTGTTTCTATGCATGCTTCCTAAACACATTCTTCCTCTTGCTGTTGAGACGTGCAAATTCCTCAACACCACCACCTGTTGCTAGGAATTCTTCCTCAGCACATTTTCCTCTTGGTGTTTAGACTTGCGAATTCCTCAACACTACTACTGCGTTGCTACGCATGCTTCCTCGTCAAATTCTTCTTCTTGGTGTTGATACGTTCAAATTCCTCAACACCACTACTGTGTTGCTAGGCATGCTTTCTCAACACATTCTTCCTTTTGGTGTTGAGACGTGCAAATTCCTCAACACCACTACTGTGTTTATATGTATGCTTCTTCAACACATTTTTCTCTTGGTGTTGAGACGTGCAAATCCATTAACACCACTACTATGTTGCTAGGCATGCTTCCTCAACACATTCTTCCTCTTGGTGTTGAGACGTGCAAATTATTCAACACCACTACTTTGTTGCAAGTCATGATTCCTCAACACATTCTTCCTCTTGGTGTTGAGACGTTCAAATTCGTCAACACCACTTCTGTGTTACTAGGCATCCTACCTCAACACATTATTCCTCTTGGTGTTGAGACGTGCAAATTCCTCAACACCACTACTGTGTTGCTATGCATGCTTCCTCAACACATTCTTCCTCTTGGTGTTGAGACGTGCAAATTCCTCAACACCACTACTGTGTTGCTAGGCGTACTTCCTCAACAAATTTTCCTCTTGGTTTTGAGACGTGTAAATTCCTCAACACCACTACTGTTTTGCTAGGCATGCTTCCTCAACACATTCTTCCTCTTGGTGTTGAGACGTGCAGATTCCTCAACACTACAATAAAGTTGCTAGGCATGCTTCCTCAGCACATTCTTCCTCTTGGTATTGAGATGTGAAAATTCCTCAACACCACTACTGTGTTGCTAGGCATTCTTCCTCAACACATTTTCCTCTTGGTGTTGAGACGTGCAAATTCCTCAACACCACTATTGTGTTTCTAGGCATGCTTCCTCAACACATTTTCCTCTTGGTGTTGAGACGTACAAATTCCTCAACACCACTACTGTGTTTCTATGCATGCTTCCTAAACACATTCTTCCTCTTGCTGTTGAGACGTGCAAATTCCTCAACACCACCACCTGTTGCTAGGAATTCTTCCTCAACACATTTTCCTCTTGGTGTTTAGACTTGCGAATTCCTCAACACCACTACTGCGTTGCTACGCATGCTTCCTCGTCAAATTCTTCTTCTTGGTGTTGATACGTTCAAATTCCTCAACACCACTACTGTGTTGCTAGGCATGCTTTCTCAACACATTCTTCCTTTTGGTGTTGAGACGTGCAAATTCCTCAACACCACTACTGTGTTTATATGTATGCTTCTTCAACACATTTTTCTCTTGGTGTTGAGACGTGCAAATTCTTCAACACCACTACTGTGTTGCTAGGCATGCTTCCTCAACACATTCTTCCTCTTGATGTTGAGACGTGCAAATTATTCAACACCACTAGTTTGTTGCTAGTCATGATTCCTCAACACATTCTTCCTCTTGGTGTTGAGACGTTCAAATTTGTCAATACCACTTCTGTGTTACTAGGCATGCTACCTCAACACATTATTCCTCTTGGTGTTGAGACGTGCAAATTCGTCAACATCACTATTGTGTTGATAGGCATGCTTCCTCAACACATTCTTCCTCTTGGTGTTGACACGTGCAAATTCCTCAACACCAATACTGGGTTGCTAGGTATGCTTCCTCAACCTATTTTATTCTTGGTGTTGAGACGTGCAAATTCCTCAACACCACTACTGTGTTTATAGGCATGCTTCTTCAACACATTTTCCTCTTGGTGTTGAGACGTGCAAATTATTCAACACCACTACTTTGTTGCTAGTCATGATTCCTCAACACATTCTTCCTCTTGGTGTTGAGACGTTCAATTTCGTCAACACCACTTCTGTGTTACTAGGCATGCTACCTCAACACATTATTCCTCTTGGTGTTGAGACGTGCAAATTCCTCAACACCACTACTGTGTTGCTAGGCATGCTTCCTCAACACATTCTACCTCTTGGTGTTGAGACGTGCAAATTCCTCAACGCCACTACTGTGTTGCTAGGCATACTTCCTTAACAAATTTTCCTCTTGGTTTTGAGACGTGTAAATTACTCAACAGCACTACTGTTTTCCTAGGCATGCTTCCTCAACACATTCTTCCTCTTGGTGTTGAGACGTGCAAATTCCTCAACACTACAACTAAGTTGCTAGGCATGCTTCCTCAACACATTCTTCCTCTTGGTATTGAGACGTGAAAGTTCCTCAACACTACTACTGTGTTGCTAGGCATTCTTCCTCAACACATTTTCCTCTTGGTGTTGAGACGTGCAAATTCCTCAACACCACTACTGTGTTGCTAGGCATGCTTCCTCAACACATTTTCCTCTTGGTGTTAAGACGTACAAATTCCTCAACACCACTACTGTGTTTCTAGGCATGCTTCCTAAACACATTCTTCCTCTTGTTGTTGAGACGTGCAAAGTCCTCAACACCACTACTGTGTTGCTAGGAATGCTTCCTTTACGTATTCTTACTCTTGGTGATGAGACGTGCAAATTCCTCAACACCACCACTTGTTGCTAGGAATTCTTCCTCAACACATTTTCCTCTTGGTGTTGAGACTTGCAAATTCCTCAACACCACTACTGCGTTGCTAGGCATGCTTCCTCGACAAATTCTTCCTCTTGGTGTTGATACGTGCAAATTCCTCAACACCACTACTGTGTTGCTAGGCATGCTTTATCAACACATTCTTCCTTTTGGTGTTGAGACGTGAAAATTCCTCAACACCACTACTGTGTTTATATGTATGCTTCTTCAACACATTTTTCTCTTGGTGTTGAGACGTGCAAATTCTTCAACACCACTACTGTGTTGCTAGGCATGCTTCCTCAACACATTCTTCCTCTTGATGTTGAGACGTGCAAATTCCTCAACACCACTACTTCATTGCTAGGCATGCTACCTCAACACATTATTCCTCTTGGTGTTGAGATGTGAAAATTCCTCAACACCACTATTGTGTTGCTAAGCATGCTTCGTTAACACATTCTTCCTCTTGGTGTTGAGACGTGCAAATTCCTCAACACCACTAATGCGTTGCCAGGCATGCTACCTCGACACATTCTTCCTCTTAGTGTCGAGACGTGCAAATTCCTCAACACCACTACTGTGTTGCTAGGCATGCTTCCTCAACACATTTTCCTCTTGGTGTTGACACGTGCAAATTCCTCAACACCAATACTGTGTTGCTAGGCATGCTTCCTCAACACCACTACTGTGTTTATAGGCATGCTTCTTCAACACATTTTCCTCTTGGTGTTGAGACGTGCAAATTATTCAACACCACTACTTTGTTGCTAGTCATGATTCCTCAACACATTCTTCCTCTTGGTGTTGAGACGTTCAAATTCTTCAACACCACTTCTGTGTTACTAGGCATGCTACCTCAACAAATTATTCCTCTTGGTGTTGAGACGTGCAAATTCTTCAACACCACTACTGTGTTGCTAGGCATGCTTCCTCAACACATTCTTCCTCTTGGTGTTGAGACGTGCAAATTCCTCAACACCACTACTGTGTTGCTAGGCATACTTCCTCAACAAATTTTCCTCTTGGTTTTGAGACGTATAAATTCCTCAACACCACTACTGTTTTGCTAGGAATGCTTCCTCAACACATTCTTCCTCTTGGTGTTGAGACGTGCAAATTCCTCAACACTACAACTAAGTTGCTCGGCATGCATCCTCAACACATTCTTCCTCTTGGTATTGAGACGTGAAAATTCCTCAACACCACTACTGTGTTGCTAGGAATTCTTCCTCAACACATTCTTCCTCTTTCTGTTAAGACAGGCAAAGTCCTCAACACCACTATTGTGTTGCTAGGCATGCTTCCTCAACACATTTTCCTCTTGGTGTTGAGACGTGCAAATTCCTCAACACCACTATTGTGTTGCTAGGCATGCTTCCTCAACACATTCTTCCTCTTGGTGTTGAGACGTGCAAATTCCTCAATACCATTACTGTGTTTCTAGGCATGCTTCCTGAACACATTCTTCCTCTTGGTGTTGAGACGTGAAAATTCCTCAAAACCACTACTGTGTTGCTAGGCATGCTTCCTCAACAAATTCTTTCTTTTGGTGTTGAGACGTGAAAATTCCTCAACACCACCACTGTGTTGCTAGGAATGCTTCATCAACACATTTTTCTCTTGGTGTTGAGACTTGCCAATTACTCAACACCATTACTGCGTTGCTAGGCATGCTTCTTCGACACATTCTGCCTCTTGGTGTTGAGACGTGCATATTCCTCAACACTATTACTGTGTTGCTAGGCATGCTTTCTCGACACATTATTCCTCTTGTGTTGAGACGTGCAAATTCCTCAACACCACTACTATGTTGTTAGGGATGCTTACCCAACACATTCTTCCTCTTGGTGTTGAGAAGTGCAAATTCCTCAATACCACTACTGTGTTTCTAGGCATGCTTACCTAACACATTCTTCCTATTAATGTTGAGACGTTCAAATTACTCAACACCATTATTGTGTTGCTAGGCATGTTTCCTCAACACATTCTTCCTCTTGTTGTTGAGAAGTGCAAATTCCTCAACACCACTACTGTGTTTCTAGGCATGCTTCCTCAACATATTTTCTTCTTGGTGTTGAGACGTGCAAATTCCTCAACACCACTACTGTGTTGCTAGGCATTCTTCCTCAACACATTCTTCCTCTTGGTGTTGAGACGTGCAAATTCCTCAACACCACTACTGTGTTGCTAGGCATACTTCCTGAACAAATTTTCCTCTTGGTTTTGAGACGTGTAAATTCCTCAACACCACTACTGTTTTGCTAGGCATGCTTCCTCAACACATTCTTCCTCTTGGTGTTGAGACGTGAAAATTCCTCAACACTACAACTAAGTTGCTAGGCATGCTTCATCAACACATTCTTCCTCTTGGTGTTGAGACGTGCAAATTCCTCAACACCACTACTTTGTTGCTAGGCATGCTCCTCAACACATTTTCCTCTTGGTGTTGAGACGTACAAATTCCTCAACACCACTACTGTGTTTCTAGGCATGCTTCCTAAACACATTCTTCCTCTTGCTGTTGAGACGTGCAAAGTCCTCAACACCACTACTTGTTGCTAGGAATTCTTCCTCAACACATTTTCCTCTTGGTGTTGAGACTTGCAAATTCCTCAACACCACTACTGCGTTGCTAGGCATGCTTCCTCGACAAATTCTTCCTCTTGGTGTTGATACGTGCAAATTCCTCAACACCACTACTGTATTGCTAGGCATGCTTTCTCAACACATTCTTCCTTTTGGTGTTGAGACGTGCAAATTCCTCAACACCACTAATGTGTTTATATGTATGCTTGTTCAACACATTTTTCTCTTGGTGTTGAGACGTGCAAATTCTTCAACACCACTACTGTGTTGCTAGGCATGCTACCTCAACACATTATTCCTCTTGGTGTTGAGATATGAAAATTCCTCAACACCACTACTGTGTTGCTAAGCATGCTTCTTCAACACATTTTCCTCTTGGTGTTGAGACGTGCAAATTATTCAACACCACTACTTTGTTGCAAGTCATGATTCCTCAACACATTCTTCCTCTTGGTGTTGAGACGTTCAAATTCGTCAACACCACTTCTGTGTTACTAGGCATGCTACCTCAACACATTATTCCTCTTGGTGTTGAGACGTGCAAATTCCTCAACACCACTACTGTGTTGCTAGGCATGCTTCCTCAACACATTCTTCCTCTTGGTGTTGAGACGTGCAAATTCCTCAACACCACTACTGTGTTGCTAGGCGTACTTCCTCAACAAATTTTCCTCTTGGTTTTGAGACGTGTAAATTCTTCAACACCACTACTGTTTTGCTAGGCATGCTTCCTCAACACATTCTTCCTCTTGGTGTTGAGACGTGCAGATTCCTCAACACTACAACAAAGTTGCTAGGCATGCTTCCTCAACACATTCTTCCTCTTGGTATTGAGACGTGAAAATTCCTCAACACCACTACTATGTTGCTAGGCATTCTTCCTCAACACATTTTCCTCTTGGTGTTGAGACGTGCA
>NW_020645483.1:61378-63007 GCF_003573695.1 Papaver somniferum
CTTCCTCAACACATTCTTCCTCTTGGTGTTGAGACGTGCAAATTCCTCAACACCACTACTGTGTTGCTAGGCATACTTCCTGAACAAATTTTCCTCTTGGTTTTGAGACGTGTAAATTCCTCAACACCACTACTGTTTTGCTAGGCATGCTTCCTCAACACATTCTTCCTCTTGGTGTTGAGACGTGAAAATTCCTCAACACTACAACTAAGTTGCTAGGCATGCTTCCTCAACACATTCTTCCTCTTGGTGTTGAGACGTGCAAATTCCTCAACACCACTACTTTGTTGCTAGGCATGCTCCTCAACACATTTTCCTCTTGGTGTTGAGACGTACAAATTCCTCAACACCACTACTGTGTTTCTAGGCATGCTTCCTAAACACATTCTTCCTCTTGCTGTTGAGACGTGCAAAGTCCTCAACACCACCACTTGTTGCTAGGAATTCTTCCTCAACACATTTTCCTCTTGGTGTTGAGACTTGCAAATTCCTCAACACCACTACTGCGTTGCTAGGCATGCTTCCTCGACAAATTCTTCCTCTTGGTGTTGATACGTGCAAATTCCTCAACACCACTACAGTGTTGCTAGGCATGCTTTCTCAACACATTCTTCCTTTTGGTGTTGAGACGTGCAAATTCCTCAACACCACTAATGTGTTTATATGTATGCTTGTTCAACACATTTTTCTCTTGGTGTTGAGATGTGCAAATTCTTCAACACCACTACTGTGTTGCTAGGCATGCTACCTCAACACATTATTCCTCTTGGTGTTGAGATATGAAAATTCCTCAACACCACTACTGTGTTGCTAAGCATGCTTCTTCAACACATTTTCCTCTTGGTGTTGAGACGTGCAAATTATTCAACACCACTACTTTGTTGCAAGTCATGATTCCTCAACACATTCTTCCTCTTGGTGTTGAGACGTTCAAATTCGTCAACACCACTTCTGTGTTACTAGGCATGCTACCTCAACACATTATTCCTCTTGGTGTTGAGACGTGCAAATTCCTCAACACCACTACTGTGTTGCTAGGCATGCTTCCTCAACACATTCTTCCTCTTGGTGTTGAGACGTGCAAATTCCTCAACGCCACTACTGTGTTGCTAGGCATACTTCCTTAACAAATTTTCCTCTTGGTTTTGAGACGTGTAAATTACTCAACAGCACTACTGTTTTCCTAGGCATGCTTCCTCAACACATTCTTCCTCTTGGTGTTGAGACGTGCAAATTCCTCAACACTACAACTAAGTTGCTAGGCATGCTTCCTCAACACATTCTTCCTCTTGGTATTGAGACGTGAAAGTTCCTCAACACTACTACTGTGTTGCTAGGCATTCTTCCTCAACACATTTTCCTCTTGGTGTTGAGACGTGCAAATTCCTCAACACCACTACTGTGTTGCTAGGCATGCTTCCTCAACACATTTTCCTCTTGGTGTTAAGACGTACAAATTCCTCAACACCACTACTGTGTTTCTAGGCATGCTTCCTAAACACATTCTTCCTCTTGCTGTTGAGACGTGCAAAGTCCTCAACACCACTACTGTGTTGCTAGGAATGCTTCCTTTACGTATTCTTACTCTTGGTGATGAGACGTGCAAATTCCTCAACACCACCACTTGTT
>NW_020645483.1:63017-103780 GCF_003573695.1 Papaver somniferum
AGTCATGATTCCTCAACACATTCTTCCTCTTGGTGTTGAGACGTTCAAATTCGTCAACACCACTTCTGTGTTACTAGGCATGCTACCTCAACACATTATTCCTCTTGGTGTTGAGACGTGCAAATTCCTCAACACCACTACTGTGTTGCTAGGCATGCTTCCTCAACACATTCTACCTCTTGGTGTTGAGACGTGCAAATTCCTCAACGCCACTACTGTGTTGCTAGGCATACTTCCTTAACAAATTTTCCTCTTGGTTTTGAGACGTGTAAATTACTCAACAGCACTACTGTTTTCCTAGGCATGCTTCCTCAACACATTCTTCCTCTTGGTGTTGAGACGTGCAAATTCCTCAACACTACAACTAAGTTGCTAGGCATGCTTCCTCAACACATTCTTCCTCTTGGTATTGAGACGTGAAAGTTCCTCAACACTACTACTGTGTTGCTAGGCATTCTTCCTCAACACATTTTCCTCTTGGTGTTGAGACGTGCAAATTCCTCAACACCACTACTGTGTTGCTAGGCATGCTTCCTCAACACATTTTCCTCTTGGTGTTAAGACGTACAAATTCCTCAACACCACTACTGTGTTTCTAGGCATGCTTCCTAAACACATTCTTCCTCTTGCTGTTGAGACGTGCAAAGTCCTCAACACCACTACTGTGTTGCTAGGAATGCTTCCTTTACGTATTCTTACTCTTGGTGATGAGACGTGCAAATTCCTCAACACCACCACTTGTTTCTAGGAATTCTTCCTCAACACATTTTCCTCTTGGTGTTGAGACTTGCAAATTCCTCAACACCACTACTGCGTTGCTAGGCATGCTTCCTCGACAAATTCTTCCTCTTGGTGTTGATACGTGCAAATTCCTCAACACCACTACTGTGTTGCTAGGCATGCTTTATCAACACATTCTTCCTTTTGGTGTTGAGACGTGCAAATTCCTCAACACCACTACTGTGTTTATATGTATGCTTCTTCAACACATTTTTCTCTTGGTGTTGAGACGTGCAAATTCTTCAACACCACTACTGTGTTGCTAGGCATGCTTCCTCAACACATTCTTCCTCTTGATGTTGAGACGTGCAAATTATTCAACACCACTACTTTGTTGCTAGTCATGATTCCTCAACACATTCTTCCTCTTGGTGTTGAGACGTTCAAATTCGTCAATACCACTTCTGTGTTACTAGGCATGCTACCTCAACACATTATTCCTCTTGGTGTTGAGACGTGCAAATTCCTCAACATCACTATTGTGTTGCTAGGCATGCTTCCTCAACACATTCTTCCTCTTGGTGTTGACACGTGCAAATTCCTCAACACCAATACTGGGTTGCTAGGCATGCTTCCTCAACATATTTTATTCTTGGTGTTGAGACGTGCAAATTCCTCAACACCACTACTGTGTTTATAGGCATGCTTCTTCAACACATTTTCCTCTTGGTGTTGAGACGTGCAAATTATTCAACACCACTACTTTGTTGCTAGTCATGATTCCTCAACACATTCTTCCTCTTGGTGTTGAGACGTTCAAATTCGTCAACACCACTTCTGTGTTACTAGGCATGCTACCTCAACACATTATTCCTCTTGGTGTTGAGACGTGCAAATTCCTCAACACCACTACTGTGTTGCTAGGCATGCTTCCTCAACACATTCTACCTCTTGGTGTTGAGACGTGCAAATTCCTCAACGCCACTACTGTGTTGCTAGGCATACTTCCTTAACAAATTTTCCTCTTGGTTTTGAGACGTGTAAATTACTCAACAGCACTACTGTTTTCCTAGGCATGCTTCCTCAACACATTCTTCCTCTTGGTGTTGAGACGTGCAAATTCCTCAACACTACAACTAAGTTGCTAGGCATGCTTCCTCAACACATTCTTCCTCTTGGTATTGAGACGTGAAAGTTCCTCAACACTACTACTGTGTTGCTAGGCATTCTTCCTCAACACATTTTCCTCTTGGTGTTGAGACGTGCAAATTCCTCAACACCACTACTGTGTTGCTAGGCATGCTTCCTCAACACATTTTCCTCTTGGTGTTAAGACGTACAAATTCCTCAACACCACTACTGTGTTTCTAGGCATGCTTCCTAAACACATTCTTCCTCTTGTTGTTGAGACGTGCAAAGTCCTCAACACCACTACTGTGTTGCTAGGAATGCTTCCTTTACGTATTCTTACTCTTGGTGATGAGACGTGCAAATTCCTCAACACCACCACTTGTTGCTAGGAATTCTTCCTCAACACATTTTCCTCTTGGTGTTGAGACTTGCAAATTCCTCAACACCACTACTGCGTTGCTAGGCATGCTTCCTCGACAAATTCTTCCTCTTGGTGTTGATACGTGCAAATTCCTCAACACCACTACTGTGTTGCTAGGCATGCTTTATCAACACATTCTTCCTTTTGGTGTTGAGACGTGCAAATTCCTCAACAACACTACTGTGTTTATATGTATGCTTCTTCAACACATTTTTCTCTTGGTGTTGAGACGTGCAAATTCTTCAACACCACTACTGTGTTGCTAGGCATGCTTCCTCAACACATTCTTCCTCTTGATGTTGAGACGTGCAAATTCCTCAACACCACTACTTCATTGCTAGGCATGCTACCTCAACACATTATTCCTCTTGGTGTTGAGATGTGAAAATTCCTCAACACCACTACTGTGTTGCTAAGCATGCTTCGTTAACACATTCTTCCTCTTGGTGTTGAGACGTGCAAATTCCTCAACACCACTAATGCGTTGCCAGGCATGCTACCTCGACACATTCTTCCTCTTAGTGTCGAGACGTGCAAATTCCTCAACACCACTACTGTGTTGCTAGGCATGCTTCCTCAACACATTTTCCTCTTGGTGTTGACACGTGCAAATTCCTCAACACCACTACTTCATTGCTAGGCATGCTACCTCAACACATTATTCCTCTTAGTGTCGAGACGTGCAAATTCCTCAACACCAATACTGTGTTGCTAGGCATGCATCCTCAACACCACTACTGTGTTTATAGGCATGCTTCTTCAACACATTTTCCTCTTGGTGTTGAGAAGTGCAAATTATTCAACACCACTACTTTGTTGCTAGTCATGATTCCTCAACACATTCTTCCTCTTGGTGTTGAGACGTTCAAATTCTTCAACACCACTTCTGTGTTACTAGGCATGCTACCTCAACAAATTATTCCTCTTGGTGTTGAGACGTGCAAATTCTTCAACACCACTACTGTGTTGCTAGGCATGCTTCCTCAACACATTCTTCCTCTTGGTGTTGAGACGTGCAAATTCCTCAACACCACTACTGTGTTGCTAGGCATACTTCCTCAACAAATTTTCCTCTTGGTTTTGAGACGTATAAATTCCTCAACACCACTACTGTTTTGCTAGGCATGCTTCCTCAACACATTCTTCCTCTTGGTGTTGAGACGTGCAAATTCCTCAACACTACAACTAAGTTGCTCGGCATGCATCCTCAACACATTCTTCCTCTTGGTATTGAGACGTGAAAATTCCTCAACACCACTACTGTGTTGCAAGGAATTCTTCCTCAACACATTCTTCCTCTTTCTGTTGAGACGTGCAAAGTCCTCAACACCACTACTGTGTTGCTAGGCATGCTTCCTTTACGGATTCTTACTCTTGGTGATGAGACTTGCAAATTCCTCAACACCACTACTGCGTTGCTAGGCATGCTTCCTCGACACATTCTTCCTCTTGGTGTTGATACGTGCAAATTCCTCAACACCACTACTGTGTTGCTAGGCATGCTTTCTCAACACATTCTTCCTTTTGGTGTTGAGACGTGCAAATTCCTCAACACCACTACTGTGTTTATATGTATGCTTCTTCAACACATTTTTCTCTTGGTGTTGAGACGTGCAAATCCATTAACACCACTACTATGTTGCTAGGCATGCTTCCTCAACACATTCTTCCTCTTGGTGTTGAGACGTGCAAATTATTCAACACCACTACTTTGTTGCAAGTCATGATTCCTCAACACATTCTTCCTCTTGGTGTTGAGACGTTCAAATTCGTCAACACCACTTCTGTGTTACTAGGCATGCTACCTCAACACATTATTCCTCTTGGTGTTGAGACGTGCAAATTCCTCAACACCACTACTGTGTTGCTAGGCATGCTTCCTCAACACATTCTTCCTCTTGGTGTTGAGACGTGCAAATTCCTCAACACCACTACTGTGTTGCTAGGCGTACTTCCTCAACAAATTTTCCTCTTGGTTTTGAGACGTGTAAATTCTTCAACACCACTATTTTTTTGCTAGGCATGCTTCCTCAACACATTCTTCCTCTTGGTGTTGAGACGTGCAGATTCCTCAACACTACAACAAAGTTGCTAGGCATGCTTCCTCAACACATTCTTCCTCTTGGTATTGAGACGTGAAAATTCCTCAACACCACTACTATGTTGCTAGGCATTCTTCCTCAACACATTTTCCTCTTGGTGTTGAGACGTGCAAATTCCTCAACACCACTACTGTGTTGCTAGGCATGCTTCCTCAACACATTTTCCTCTTGGTGTTGAGACGTACAAATTCCTCAACACCACTACTGTGTTTCTAGGCATGCTTCCTAAACACATTCTTCCTCTTGCTGTTGAGACGTGCAAAGTCCTCAACACCACTACTGTGTTGCTAGGAATGCTTCCTTTACGTATTCTTACTCTTGGTGATGAGACGTGCAAATTCCTCAACACCACCACTTGTTTCTAGGAATTCTTCCTCAACACATTTTCCTCTTGGTGTTGAGACTTGCAAATTCCTCAACACCACTACTGCGTTGCTAGGCATGCTTCCTCGACAAATTCTTCCTCTTGGTGTTGATACGTGCAAATTCCTCAACACCACTACTGTGTTGCTAGGCATGCTTTATCAACACATTCTTCCTTTTGGTGTTGAGACGTGCAAATTCCTCAACAACACTACTGTGTTTATATGTATGCTTCTTCAACACATTTTTCTCTTGGTGTTGAGACGTGCAAATTCTTCAACACCACTACTGTGTTGCTAGGCATGCTTCCTCAACACATTCTTCCTCTTGATGTTGAGACGTGCAAATTCCTCAACACCACTACTGCATTGCTAGGCATGCTACCTCAACACATTATTCCTCTTGGTGTTGAGATGTGAAAATTCCTCAACACCACTACTGTGTTGCTAAGTATGCTTCCTTAACACATTCTTCCTCTTGGTGTTGAGACGTGCAAATTCCTCAACACCACTAATGTGTTGTTAGGCATGCTTCCTAAATACATTCTTCCTCTTGGTTTTGAGATGTGTAAATTCCTCAACACCACCACTGTGTGCTAGGAATGCTGCCTCAACACATTTTCCTCTTGGTGTTGAGACTTGCAAATTTCTGAACACCATTACTGCGTTGCCAGGCATGCTTCCTCGACACATTCTTCCTCTTGGTATCGAGACGTGCAAATTCCTCAACACCACTACTGTGTTGCTAGGCATGCTTCCTCAACACATTTTCCTCTTGGTGTTGACACGTGTAAATTCCTCAACACCACTACTGTGTTGGTAGGCATGCTTCCTCAACATATTTTATTCTTGGTGTTGAGACGTGCAAATTCCTCAACACCACTACTGTGTTTATAGGCATGCTTCTTCAACACATTTTCCTCTTGGTGATGAGACGTGCAAATTCCTTAACACCACCACTTGTTGCTAGGAATTCTTCCTCAACACATTTTCCTCTTGGTGTTGAGACTTGCAAATTCCTCAACACCACTACTGCGTTGCTAGGCATGCTTCCTCGACAAATTCTTCCTCTTGGTGTTGATACGTGCAAATTCCTCAACACCACTACTGTGTTGCTAGGCATGCTTTATCAACACATTCTTCCTTTTGGTGTTGAGACGTGAAAATTCCTCAACACCACTACTGTGTTTATATGTATGCTTCTTCAACACATTTTTCTCTTGGTGTTGAGACGTGCAAATTCTTCAACACCACTACTGTGTTGCTAGGCATGCTTCCTCAACACATTCTTCCTCTTGATGTTGAGACGTGCAAATTCCTCAACACCACTACTGCATTGCTAGGCATGCTACCTCAACACATTATTCCTCTTGGTGTTGAGATGTGAAAATTCCTCAACACCACTACTGTGTTGCTAAGTATGCTTCCTTAACACATTCTTCCTCTTGGTGTTGAGACGTGCAAATTCCTCAACACCACTAATGTGTTGTTAGGCATGCTTCCTAAATACATTCTTCCTCTTGGTTTTGAGATGTGTAAATTCCTCAACACCACCACTGTGTGCTAGGAATGCTGCCTCAACACATTTTCCTCTTGGTGTTGAGACTTGCAAATTTCTGAACACCATTACTGCGTTGCCAGGCATGCTTCCTCGACACATTCTTCCTCTTGGTATCGAGACGTGCAAATTCCTCAACACCACTACTGTGTTGCTAGGCATGCTTCCTCAACACATTTTCCTCTTGGTGTTGACACGTGTAAATTCCTCAACACCACTACTGTGTTGGTAGGCATGCTTCCTCAACATATTTTATTCTTGGTGTTGAGACGTGCAAATTCCTCAACACCACTACTGTGTTTATAGGCATGCTTCTTCAACACATTTTCCTCTTGGTGATGAGACGTGCAAATTCCTCAACACCACCACTTGTTGCTAGGAATTCTTCCTCAACACATTTTCCTCTTGGTGTTGAGACTTGCAAATTCCTCAACACCACTACTGCGTTGCTAGGCATGCTTCCTCGACAAATTCTTCCTCTTGGTGTTGATACGTGCAAATTCCTCAACACCACTACTGTGTTGCTAGGCATGCTTTATCAACACATTCTTCCTTTTGGTGTTGAGACGTGAAAATTCCTCAACACCACTACTGTGTTTATATGTATGCTTCTTCAACACATTTTTCTCTTGGTGTTGAGACGTGCAAATTCTTCAACACCACTACTGTGTTGCTAGGCATGCTTCCTCAACACATTCTTCCTCTTGATGTTGAGACGTGCAAATTCCTCAACACCACTATTGCATTGCTAGGCATGCTACCTCAACACATTATTCCTCTTGGTGTTGAGATGTGAAAATTCCTCAACACCACTACTGTGTTGCTAAGCATGCTTTCTTAACACATTCTTCCTCTTGGTGTTGAGACGTGCAAATTCCTCAACACCACTAATGCGTTGCCAGGCATGCTTCCTCGACACATTCTTCCTCTTAGTGTCGAGACGTGCAAATTCCTAAACACCACTACTGTGTTGCTAGGCATGCTTCCTCAACATATTTTATTCTTGGTGTTGAGACGTGCAAATTCCTCAACACCACTACTGTGTTTATAGGCATGCTTCTTCAACACATTTTCCTCTTGGTGTTGAGACCTGCAAATTATTCAACACCACTACTTTGTTGCTAGTCATGATTCCTCAACACATTCTTCCTCTTGGTGTTGAGACGTTCAAATTCTTCAACACCACTTCTGTGTTACTAGGCATGCTACCTCAACAAATTATTCCTCTTGGTGTTGAGACATGCAAATTCCTCAACACCACTACTGTGTTGCTAGGCATGCTTCCTCAACACATTCTTCCTCTTGGTGTTTAGACGTGCAAATTCCTCAACACCACTACTGTGTTGCTAGGCATACTTCCTCAACAAATTTTCCTCTTGGTTTTGAGACGTGTAAATTCCTCAACACCACTACTGTTTTGCTAGGAATGCTTCCTCAACACATTCTTCCTCTTGGTGTTGAGACGTGCAAATTCCTCAACACTACAACTAAGTTGCTCGGCATGCATCCTCAACACATTCTTCCTCTTGGTATTGAGACGTGAAAATTCCTCAACACCACTACTGTGTTGCTAGGAATTCTTCCTCAACACATTCTTCCTCTTTCTGTTGAGACTTGCAAATTCCTCAACACCACTACTGCGTTGCTAGGCATGCTTCCTCGACACATTCTTCCTCTTGGTGTTGATACGTGCAAATTCCTCAACACCACTACTGTGTTGCTAGGCATGCTTTCTGAACACATTCTTCCTTTTGGTGTTGAGACGTGCAAATTCCTCAACACCACTACTGTGTTTATATGTATGCTTCTTCAACACATTTTTCTCTTGGTGTTGAGACGTGCAAATTCTTCAACACCACTACTATGTTGCTAGGCATGCTTCCTCAACACATTCTTCCTCTTTATGTTGAGACGTGCAAATTCCTCAACACCACTACTGCATTGCTAGGCATGCTACCTCAACACATTATTCCTCTTGGTGTTGAGATGTGAAAATTCCTCAACACCACTACTGTGTTGCTAAGTATGCTTCCTTAACACATTCTTCCTCTTGGTGTTGAGACGTGCAAATTCCTCAACACCACTAATGTGTTGTTAGGCATGCTTCCTAAATACATTCTTCCTCTTGGTTTTGAGATGTGTAAATTACTCAACACCACCACTGTGTGCTAGGAATGCTGCCTCAACATATTTTCCTCTTGGTGTTGAGACTTGCAAATTTCTGAACACCATTACTGCGTTGCCAGGCATGCTTCCTCGACACATTTTTCCTCTTGGTGTCGAGACGTGCAAATTCCTCAACACCACTACTTTGTTGCTAGGCATGCTTCCTCAACACATTTCCCTCTTGGTGTTGACATGTGTAAATTCCTCAACACCACTATTGTGTTGCTAGGCATGCTTCCTCAACATATTTTATTCTTGGTGTTGAGACGTGCAAATTCCTCAACACCACTACTGTGTTTATAGGCATGCTTCTTCAACACATTTTCCTCTTGGTGTTGAGACGTGCAAATTCTTCAACACCACTACTTTGTTGCTAGTCATGATTCCTCAACACATTCTTCCTCTTGGTGTTGAGACGTGCAAATTCGTCAACACCACTTCTGTGTTACTAGGCATGCTACCTCAACACATTATTCCTCTTGGTGTTGAGATGTGAAAATTCCTCAACACCACTACTGTATTGCTAGGCATGCTTCATAAACACATTCTTCCTCTTGGTGTTGAGACGTGCAAATTCCTCAATACCACTATTGTGTTGCTAGGCATGCTTCCTCAACACATTCTTCCTCTTTCTGTTGAGACTTGAAAATTCCTCAACATCACTACTGTGTTGCTAGGCATTCTTCCTCAACACATTTTCCTCTTGGTGTTGAGACGTGCAAATTCCTGAACACCACTATTGTGTTGCTAGGCATGCTTACTCAACACATTTTCCTCTTGGTGTTGAAACGTGCAAATTCCTCAACACCACTACTGTGTTTCTTCCTCAACACATTCTTCCTCTTGGTATTGAGACATGAAAATTCATCAACACCTATCTGTGTTGCTAGGCATTCTTCCTCAACACATTCTTTATCTTGGTGTTGACACGTGAAAATTCATCAACACCACTACTATGTTTCTAGGCATTCTTCCTCAACACATTTTCCTCTTGGTGTTGAGACGTGCAGATTCTGAAACACCACTACTGTGTTGCTAGGCATGCTTCCTCAAAATATTTTCCTCTTGGTGTTGAGACGTGCAAATTCCTCAACACCACTACTGTGTTTCTAGACATGCTTCCTCAATACATTCTTTATCTTGGTGTTGAGACGTGCAAATTCATCAACACCACTACTGTGTTTCTAGGCATGCTTCCTCAACACATTCTTCATCTTGGTGTTGAGACGTGCAAATTCCTCAACACCAATACTGTTTTGCTAGGCATGCTTCCTCAACACATTCTTCCTCTTGGTGTTGATATGTGCAAATTCCTCAACACCACTACTGTGTTTCTAGACATGCTTCCTCAATACATTCTTTATCTTGGTGTTGAGACGTGCAAATTCCTCAACACCACTACTGTGATGTTAGGCATGCTTACCCAACACATTCTTCCTATTGGTGTTGAGACGTGTAAATTCCTCAACACCATTATTATGTTGTTAGGCATGCTTCCTTAACACATTCTTTCTCTTGGTGTTGAGACGTGCAAATTCCTCAACATCACTACTGTGTTTCTAGGCATGCTTCCTAAACACATTTTCCTCTTGGTGTTGAGACGTGCAAATTCCTCAACACCACTACTGTGTTTCTTCCTCAACACATTCTTCCTCTTGGTATTGAGACGTGAAAATTCCTCAACACCACTACTGTGTTGCTAGGCATTCTTCCTCAACACATTCTTCATCTTGGTGTTGAGACGTGCAAATTCATCAACACCACTACTGTGTTGCTAGGCATGCTAGCTTAACACATTATTCCTCTTGGTGTTGAGATGTGAAAATTCCTTAAAACCACTACTGTGTTGCTAGGCATGCTTCATAAACACATTCTTCCTCTTGGTGTTGAGACATGCAAATTCCTCAATACCACTATTGTGTTACTAGGCATGCTTCCTCAACACATTCTTCCTCTTGCTGTTGAGACGTGAAAATTCCTCAACACCACTACGGTGTTGCTAGGCATTCTTCCTCAACACATTTTCCTCTTGGTGTTGAGACGTGAAAATTCTTCAACACCACTACTGTGTTGCTAGGCATGCTTCCTCAACACATTTTCCTCTTGGTGTTGAGACGTGCAAATTCCTCAGCACCACTACTGTGTTTCTTCCTCAACACATTCTTCCTCTTGGTATTGAAACGTTAAAATTCCTCAACACCACTACTGTGTTTCTAGGCATTCGACCTCAACACATTCTTCATCTTGGTGTTGAGACGTGCAAATTCATCGACACCACTACTGTGTTGCTAGGCATGCTTCCTCAACATATTTTCCTCTTGGTGTTGAGACGTGCAAATTCCTCAACACCACTACTGTGTTTCTAGACATGCTTCCTCAATACATTCTTCATCTTGGTGTTGAGACGTGCAAATTCCTCAACACCACTACTGTGTTTCTAGGCATGCTTCCTCAATACATTCTTCATCTTGGTGTTGAGACGTGCAAATTCATCAACACCACTACTGTGTTTCTAGGCATGCTTCCTCAACACATTCTTCATCTTGGTGTTGAGACGTGCAAATTCCTCAACACCACTACTGTGTTTCTAGGCATGCTTCCTCAACACATTCTTTCTATTGGTGTTGATACGTGCAAATTCCTAACACCACTATTGTGTTGCTAGGCATGCTTACCCAACACATTCTTCCTCTTGGTGTTAAGACGTGCAAATTCCTCAACACCACTACTGTGATGCTAGGCATGCTTACCCAACACATTCTTCCTATTGGTGTTGAGACATGCAAATTCCTCAACACCATTATTGTGTTGTTAGGCATGCTTCCTTAACACATTCTTTCTCTTGGTGTTGAGACGTGCAAATTCCTCAACATCACTACTGTGTTGCTAGGCATTCTTCCTAAACACATTTTCCTCTTGGTGTTGAGACGTGCAAATTCATCAACACCACTACTGTGTTTCTAGGCATGCTTCCTCAACACATTCTTCATCTTGGTGTTGAGACGTGCAAATTCATCAACACCACTACTGTGTTTCTAGGCATGCTTCCTCAACACATTCTTCATCTTGGTGTTGAGACGTGCAAATTCCTAAACACCACTACTGTGTTTATAGGCATGCTTCTTCAACACATTATCCTCTTGGTGTCGAGACATGCAAATACTTCAACACCACTACTTTGTTGCTAGTCATGCTTCCTCAACACATTCTTCCTCTTGGTGTAGAGATGTGCAAATTCTTCAACACCACTACTGTGTTGCTAGGCATGCTACCTCAACACATTATTCCTCTTGGTGTTGAGATGTGAAAATTCCTCAACACCACTACTGTGTTGCTAGGCATGTTTCATAAACACATTCTTCTTCTTGGTGTTGAGACGTGCAAATTCCTCAACACCACTATTGTGTTGCTAAGCATGCTTCCTCAACACATTCTTCCTCTTGCTGTTGAGACGTGAAAATTCTTCAACACCACTACTGTGTTGCTAGGCATTCTTCCTCAACACATTTTCCTCTTGGTGTTGAGACGTGCAAATTCATCAACACCACTACTGTGTTTCTAGGCATGCTTCCTCAACACATTCTTCATCTTGGTGTTCAGACGTGCAAATTCGTCAACACCAATACTGTTTTGCTAGGCATGCTTTCTCAACATATTCTACCTCTTGGTGTTGATATGTGCAAATTCCTCAACACCACTACTGTGTTTCTAGGCATGATTCCTCAACACATTCTTCATATTGGTGTTGATACGTGCAAATTCCTAAACACCACTACTGTGTTGCTAGGCATTCTTACCCAACACATTCTTCCTCTTGGTGTTGAGACGTGCAAATTCCTTCAACACCACTACTGTGATGCTAGGCATACTTACCCAACACATTCTTCCTATTGGTGTTGAGACGTGCAAATTTCTCAACACCATTATTGTTTTGTTAGGCGTGCTTCCTTAAAACATTCTTTCTCTTGGTGTTGAGACGTGCAAATTCCTCAACATCACTATTGTGTTTCTAGGCATGCTTCCTCAACATATTTTCTTATTGGTGTTGAGACGTGCAAATTCCTCAACACCACTACTGTATTGCTAGGCATGCTTCCTCAACACATTCTTCATCTTGGTATTGAGACGTGCAAATTCCTCAACACCACTACTGTGTTTCTAGGTATGCTTCTTCAACACATTTTCCTCTTGGTGTTGAGACGTGCAAATTCTTCAACACCACTACTGTGTTTCTAGGCATGCTTCCTCAAAACATTTTCCTCTTGGTGTTGAGACGTGCAAATTCCTCAACACCACTACTGTGTTTCTTCCTCAACACATTCTTCCTCTTGGTATTGAGACGTGAAAATTCCTCAACACCACTACTATGTTGCTAGGCAATCTACCTCAACACATTCTTCATCTTGGTGCTGAGACGTGAAAATTCATCAACACCACTACTGTGTTTCTAGGCATGCTTCCTTAATACATTCTTCGTCTTGGTGTTGAGACGTGCAAATTCATCAACACCACTACTGTGTTTCTAGGCATGCTTCCTCAACACATTCTTCATCTTGGTGTTGAGACGTGCAAATTCCTCAACACCAATACTGTTTTGCTAGGCATGCTTCCTCAACACATTCTTCCTCTTGGTATTGATATGTGCAAATTCCTCAACACCACTACTGTGTTTTTAGGCATGCTTCCTTAACACATTCTTCCTATTGGTGTTGATACGTTCAAATTTCTAAATACCACTACTGTGTTGCTAGGCATGCTTACTCAACACATTATTCCTCTTGGTGTTGAGACGTGCAAATTCCTCAACACCACTACTGTGATGCTAGGCATACTTACCCAACACATTCTTCCTATTCGTGTTGAGACGTGCAAATTCCTCAACACCATTATTATGTTGTTAGGCATGCTTCCTTAACACATTCTTTCTCTTGGTGTTGAGACGTGCAAATTCCTCAACATCACTACTGTGTTTCTAGGCATGCTTCCTCAACATATTTTCTTCTTGGTGTTGAAACGTGCAATTTCCTCAACACCACTATTGTGTTGCTAGGCATACTTCCTCAACACATTCTTCATCTTGGTATTGAGACGTGCAAATTCCTCAACACCACTACTGTGTTTCTAGGCATGCTTCCTCAGCACATTCTTCCTCTTGGTGTTGATATGTGCAAATTCCTCAACACCACTACTGTGTTATTAAGCATGCTTCCTCAACACATTCTTCCTATTGGTGTTGATACGTTCAAATTTCTAAATACCACTACTGTGTTGCTAGGCATGCTTACTCAACACATTCTTCCTCTTGGTGTTGAGACGTGCAAATTCCTCAACACCACTACTGTGATGCTAGGCATACTTACCCAACACATTCTTCCTATTCTTGTTGAGACGTGCAAATTCCTCAACACCATTATTATGTTGTTAGGCATGCTTCCTCAACATATTTTCTTCTTGGTGTTGAAACGTGCAATTTCCTCAACACCACTACTGTTTTGCTAGGCATACTTCCTCAACACATTCTTCATCTTCGTATTGAGACATGCAAATTCCTCAATACCACTACTGTGTTTCTAGGCATGCTTCTTCAACACATTTTCCTCATGGTGTTGAGACGTGCAAATTCTTCAACACCACTACTGTGTTTCTAGGCATGCTTCCTCAAAACATTTTCCTCTTGGTGTTGAAACGTGCAAATTCCTCAACACCACTACTGTGTTTCTTCCTCAACTCATTCTTCCTATTGGTATTGAGACGTGAAAATTCCTCAACACCACTACTGTGTTTCTAGGCATTCTTTCTCAACACATTCTTCATCTTGGTGCAGAGACATGAAAATTCATCAACACCACTACTGTGCTTCTAGGCATTCCTCCTCAACACATTTTCCTCTTGGTCTTGAGACGTGCAAATTCCTCAAAACCACTACTGTGTTTTTAGGCATGCTTCCTCAACACATTCTTCCTATTGGTGTTAATACGTGCAAATTCCTAAACACCACTACTGTGTTGCTAGGCATGCTTACTCAACACATTCTTCCTCTTGGTGTTGAGACGTGCAAATTCCTCAACACCACTACTGTGATGCTAGGCATGCTTACCCAACACATTCTTCCTATTGGTGTTAAGACGTGCAAATTCCTCAACACCATTAATTTGTTGTTAGGCATGCTTCCTTAACACATTCTTTCTCTTGGTGTTGACACGTGCAAATTTGTCAACATCACTACTGTGTTTCTAGGCATGCTTCCTCAACATATTTTCTTCTTGGTGTTGAGACGTGCAAATTCCTCAACACCACTATTGTGTTGCTAGGCATGCTTCCTCAACACATTCTTCATCTTGGTATTGAGACGTGCAAATTCCTCAACACCACTACTGTGTTTCTAGGCATGCTTCTTCAACACATTTTCCTCTTAGTGTTGAGACGTGCAAATTCTTCAACACCACTACTGTGTTTCTAGGCATGCTTCCTCAAAACATTTTCTTCTTGGTGTTGAAACGTGCAAATTCCTCAACACCACTACTGTGATGCTAGGCATACTTACCCAACACATTCTTCCTATTCGTGTTGAGACGTGCAAATTCCTCAACACCATTATTATGTTGTTAGGCATGCTTCCTTAACACATTCTTTCTCTTGGTATTGAGACGTGCAAATTCCTCAACATCACAACTGTGTTTCTAGGCATGCTTCCTCAACATATTTTCTTCTTGGTGTTGAAACGTGCAATTTCCTCAACACCACTACTGTAATGCTAGGCATACTTCCTCAACACATTCTTCATCTTGGTATTGAGACGTGCAAATTCCTCAACACCACTACTGTGTTTCTAGGCATGCTTCCTCAACACATTCTTCCTCTTGGTGTTGATATGTGCAAATTCCTCAACACCACTACTGTGTTTTTAAGCATGCTTCCTCAACACATTCTTCCTATTGGTGTTGATACGTTCAAATTTCTAAATAACACTACTGTGTTGCTAGGCATGCTTAGTCAACACATTCTTCCTCTTGGTGTTGAGACGTGCAAATTCCTCAACACCACTACTGTGATGCTAGGCATACTTACCCAACACATTCTTCCTATTCGTGTTGAGACGTGCAAATTCCTCAACACCATTATTATGTTGTTAGGCATGCTTCCTTAACACATTCTTTCTCTTGGTGTTGAGACGTGCAAATTCCTCAACATCACTATTGTGTTTCTAGGCATGCTTCCTCAACATATTTTCTTCTTGGTGTTGAAACGTGCAATTTCCTCAACACCACTATTGTGTTGCTAGGCATACTTCCTCAACACATTCTTCATCTTGGTATTGAGACATGCAAATTCCTCAACATCACTACTGTGTTTCTAGGCATGCTTCTTCAACACATTTTCCTCATGGTGTTGAGACGTGCAAATTCTTCAACACCACTACTGTGTTTCTAGGCATGCTTCCTCAAAACATTTTCCTCTTGGTGTTGAAACGTGCAAATTCCTCAACACCACTACTGTGTTTCTTCCTCAACTCATTCTTCCTCTTGGTATTGAGACGTGAAAATTCCTAAACACCACTACTGTGTTGCTAGGCATGCTTACTCAACACATTCTTCCTCTTGGTGTTGAGACGTGCAAATTCCTCAACACCGCTACTGTGATGCTAGGCATGCTTACCCAACACATTCTTCCTATTGGTGTTAAGACGTGCAAATTCCACAACACCATTAATTTGTTGTTAGGCATGCTTCCTTAACACATTCTTTCTCTTGGTGTTGACACGTGCAAATTTGTCAACATCACTACTGTGTTTCTAGGCATGCTTCCTCAACATATTTTCTTCTTGGTGTTGAGACGTGCAAATTCCTCAACACCACTATTGTGTTGCTAGGCATGCTTCCTCAACACATTCTTCATCTTGGTATTGAGACGTGCAAATTCCTCAACACCACTACTGTGTTTCTAGGCATGCTTCTTCAACACATTTTCCTCTTAGTGTTGAGACATGCAAATTCTTCAACACCACTACTGTGTTTCTAGGCATGCTTCCTCAAAACATTTTCTTCTTGGTGTTGAAACGTGCAAATTCCTCAACACCACTACTGTGTTTCTAGGCATGCTTCCTCAACACATTCTTCCTATTGGTGTTGATATGTGCAAATTCCTCAACACCACTACTGTGTTTTTAAGCATGCTTCCTCAACACATTCTTCCTATTGGTGTTGATACGTTCAAATTTCTAAACACCACTACTGTGTTGCTAGGCATGCTTACTCAACACATTCTTCCTCTTGGTGTTGAGACGTGCAAATTCCTCAACACCACTACTGTGATGCTAGGAATACTTACCCAACACATTCTTCCTATTCGTGTTGAGACGTGCAAATTCCTCAACACCATTATTATGTTGTTAGGCATGCTTCCTTAACACATTCTTTCTCTTGGTGTTGAGACGTGCAAATTCCTCAACATCACTACTGTGTTTCTAGGCATGCTTCCTCAACATATTTTCTTCTTGGTGTTGAAACGTGCAATTTCCTCAACACCACTACTGTGTTGCTAGGCATACTTCCTCAACACATTCTTCATCTTGGTATTGAGACGTGCAAATTCCTCAACACCACTACTGTGTTTCTAGGCATGCTTCCTCAACACATTCTTCCTCTTGGTGTTGATATGTGCAAATTCCTCAACACCACTACTGTGTTTTTAAGCATGCTTCCTCAACACATTCTTCCTATTGGTGTTGATACGTTCAAATTTCTAAATACCACTACTGTGTTGCTAGGCATGCTTACTCAACACATTCTTCCTCTTGGTGTTGAGACGTGCAAATTCCTCAACACCACTACTGTGATGCTAGGAATACTTACCCAACACATTCTTCCTATTCGTGTTGAGACGTGCAAATTCCTCAACACCATTATTATGTTGTTAGGCATGCTTCCTTAACACATTCTTTCTCTTGGTGTTGAGACGTGCAAATTCCTCAACATCACTACTGTGTTTCTAGGCATGCTTCCTCAACATATTTTCTTCTTGGTGTTGAAACGTGCAATTTCCTCAACACCACTACTGTGTTGCTAGGCATACTTCCTCAACACATTCTTCATCTTGGTATTGAGACATGCAAATTCCTCAACACCACTACTGTGTTTCTAGGCATGCTTCTTCAACACATTTTCCTCATGGTGTTGAGACGTGCAAATTCTTCAACACCACTACTGTGTTTCTAGGCATGCTTCCTCAAAACATTTTCCTCTTGGTGTTGAAACGTGCAAATTCCTCAACACCACTACTGTGTTTCTTCCTCAACTCATTCTTCCTCTTGGTATTGAGACGTGAAAATTCCTCAACACCACTACTGTGTTGCTAGGCATTCTTTCTCAACACATTCTTCATCTTGGTGCTGAGACGTGAAAATTCATCAACACCACTACTGTGTTTCTAGGCATTCCTCCTCAACACATTTTCCTCTTGGTGTTGAGACGTGCAAATTCCTCAAAACCACTACTGTGTTTTTAGGCATGCTTCCTCAACACATTCTTCCTATTGGTGTTAATACGTGCAAATTCCTAAACACCACTACTGTGTTGCTAGGCATGCTTACTCAACACATTCTTCCTCTTGGTGTTGAGACGTGCAAATTCCTCAACACCACTACTGTGATGCTAGGCATGCTTACCCAACACATTCTTCCTATTGGTGTTAAGACGTGCAAATTCCTCAACACCATTAATTTGTTGTTAGGCATGCTTCCTTAACACATTTTTTCTCTTGGTGTTGACACGTGCAAATTTGTCAACATCACTACTGTGTTTCTAGGCATGCTTCCTCAACATATTTTCTTCTTGGTGTTGAGACGTGCAAATTCCTCAACACCACTATTGTGTTGCTAGGCATGCTTACTTAACACATTCTTCATCTTGGTATTGAGACGTGCAAATTCCTCAACACCAGTATTGTGTTTCTAGGCATGCTTCTTCAACACATTTTCCTCTTAGTGTTGAGACGTGCAAATTCTTCAACACCACTACTGTGTTTCTAGGCATGCTTCCTCAAAACATTTTCCTCTTGGTGTTGAAACGTGCAAATTCCTCAACACCACTACTGTGATGCTAGGCATACTTACCCAACACATTCTTCCTATTCGTGTTGAGACGTGCAAATTCCTCAACACCATTATTATGTTGTTAGGCATGCTTCCTTAACACATTCTTTCTCTTGGTATTGAGACGTGCAAATTCCTCAACATCACAACTGTGTTTCTAGGCATGCTTCCTCAACATATTTTCTTCTTGGTGTTGAAACGTGCAATTTCCTCAACACCACTACTGTAATGCTAGGCATACTTCCTCAACACATTCTTCATCTTGGTATTGAGACGTGCAAATTCCTCAACACCACTACTGTGTTTCTAGGCATGCTTCCTCAACACATTCTTCCTCTTGGTGTTGATATGTGCAAATTCCTCAACACCACTACTGTGTTTTTAAGCATGCTTCCTCAACACATTCTTCCTATTGGTGTTGATACGTTCAAATTTCTAAATAACACTACTGTGTTGCTAGGCATGCTTAGTCAACACATTCTTCCTCTTGGTGTTGAGACGTGCAAATTCCTCAACACCACTACTGTGATGCTAGGCATACTTACCCAACACATTCTTCCTATTCGTGTTGAGACGTGCAAATTCCTCAACACCATTATTATGTTGTTAGGCATGCTTCCTTAACACATTCTATCTCTTGGTGTTGAGACGTGCAAATTCCTCAACATCACTACTGTGTTTCTAGGCATGCTTCCTCAACATATTTTCTTCTTGGTGTTGAAACGTGCAATTTCCTCAACACCACTATTGTGTTGCTAGGCATACTTCCTCAACACATTCTTCATCTTGGTATTGAGACATGCAAATTCCTCAACATCACTACTGTGTTTCTAGGCATGCTTCTTCAACACATTTTCCTCATGGTGTTGAGACGTGCAAATTCTTCAACACCACTACTGTGTTTCTAGGCATGCTTCCTCAAAACATTTTCCTCTTGGTGTTGAAACGTGCAAATTCCTCAACACCACTATGATGAGTGCCAAATAATGTATATATCTATATCTTTTTGTTGGCAATTAACTCATCTTTTGTGCATTAATTCTCCATTTTAACCCATATTCTGTATTTTCATTGTTTTCAAGAATAAATATTTTTCTTACTTAATTTTGCATTTTTAGGTAATAAATGAAGTTCGGATGAGTCGCGGAGCGAAAAGAGCAGAAAAGTAGTGAAAAGCCGGGAGGAATTACACAAGGAAGCCGCGAAGAATGTTGTGCGCAAGACCAAAAAGCTAGGAATGGGCTTAAGAAGGAAGAATTGTTCTTAAAGAAGAAATGGGCTCAGAATTATCCCAAGCCCAACTTATCTCCCAAACCAAAACCCAAATCCATAAACCACTTCTCATGTAGCCGTCAGATTGGATCCATATCATCATCCAACTGTCGCCTCCTCTTCGTGCATCAAAGTCTGAAATTCCTGACCAACACTACAGCACCTAACTCCATCTCACGCCGTTAGTTTCGTTGTATCTCTTCATCCGACGGTCTCTGAAGGATATGTTCCATCTTATCGTTGGATGCATTTCAGATGTATCGATCAAACGCCTATTACTCGCCTAACATCGAAATCTGATGAGCCCGCCTCACACTCGAACAACCTAACCCTATACCCATCAAACCAAACAGACCTTACCCAATTTCTCTTCGATCTTCTCTTCCCCCCCTCTCTGCAACAGAACCACCTCTCCCTGCCACCCTCTGCCCAGCCACCTTCCATACCTGCCACAGCCACCAAACGTCGCCATATCTACCACCGTCACCTACCCTCCTTTTTTCCCCCTCTCTCTAGCCCCTTATTTCACTGATTTCTCACCATTCCTTTCTCTGAAACCCTAGGTGAGAAATCAGTAAAATAAGTGAGTCTATAGACGAATTCGAAGCGTGCAGGAAGGATAGAAGGAGATGTAGCAACGTGGGTCGAAGTCAGAAACAACTTTCATCATGATTGGTGAGATGAATTTAAAACCCTAGTTTTACTGTTTTTGGGGGAAATTTAGGGATTTGGTTTGTAAACCCTAATTGGGTGTCCTGGGTATAAATAGGGGATATGTATTATGTGTAGAAGGTGTTCTTGGACTAGCCAAGTAACCAATTAGGTTTAATTTCATTTTCTCAACTGTTCAATTTAGGGTTAACTTTAATTTCAATTTCAATTTTATTTAATTTTCAATTTCTGTTTTATTTCATGTTTAATTCCATGTTCATTTAATTTATGTTCTTATGATTTCTGGATGTTTCTAATTTCAATTTAGTTTTGTGTTTAATGTTAGTTCACTTTTAGTGTCAACTGTTTAGGTTTAGCTTTGTGTTTAATCATGTTTTGTTCACTGTTAGTGGTAGAAGTTTAGCTTTGAAGCATTGGATTGATTGAGCAGTGGGGAGAAACTAGTGCTCACTAGTGACTATGAGCAAACTAGTTCTCTTCCCACTCTAGTTGTATGCCTAGGCTCTCTTGTTTTGTCAACTGTTAGCTTCTCAAATGTTAGGATTAGTTTACTGTTTTGTGTGAATGTTAGGCTAAAGCCTTTGGAGCATTGAGTTGATTGAGCAGTGGGGAGAAACTAGTGCTCACTAGTGACTGTGAGCAAGCTGGTTCTCTTCCCACTCTAGATGAATGCCTTGGCTTTGCTTTGTTACTTCTTCTCCTCCCTGCCCTTGGCTAACAGCCTTGGTTTATTTGGTTTTGTTTCCTGTTACCTCCACTGTTACCATTTGTTTCATTGCTGCTCCCTTGCCTTAGGCTAACTGCCTTTGTGCCTCATTGCCACTGATTTTTGCTTCTTTCCCATGATCATTGTTAGTTTGTTTCACTGCCATTGTTAATCCTTTAGTTATTGTTCCCTATTCTTCCATGTTCCTCATCTCTGTCTGTGTTCTCTTTTATTCTCTTTCTTTTGCTATCTTTTGCTCTTCTAGTTTCTCTGTTTTGCTCCCCATTAGTCCATTGAAGCTCACTGTGGCCTAAGTGCACTGCTGAAGCCACTGCTGCTCTCCCTTTCCCTGCTGAGCATCTGCTGCTGTGCACTGCTTCTGCTCCTGCTGTGCCAGCCACCACTGCTGCTGCAACTGAGCTTGGCTCACAGCACAAGCCCACTGTAACAGTTCACTGTTACCAAGCCCAGTTCACAAGTGAACTGTTAAGCCCAGTACACAGTTCTCTCCAAAGGCCTAGCTAAAAAGCCTAGCTCCAGCTAAGGCCCAAATCATTCAAAGGCCCAAGGCCTAAAGCACTTCATCATTACAACAAACCCATTAAGCCCAATTTACTCAAAGGGTATTCAAAGCCCAACAGTTCCAAAGGGTATTCATAACCCATTGGTACCACAACCCTTTGATACCTAAAGCCCAATAGCCAACTAGAACCCAAAATAGCTAAACACTACAAAACACCCCCAGTCTCTGTGGATCGACCCGTACTTGCACGAGCTACAACTGGGAACCGTGCACTTGCGGTATTACTGTAGGCCCGTTTCATTTCACTCAATTTTATACACATCTCCGGGCACACCACACTACTGTGTTTCTTCCTCAACTCATTCTTCCTCTTGGTATTGAGACGTGAAAATTCCTAAACACCACTACTGTGTTGCTAGGCATGCTTACTCAACACATTCTTCCTCTTGGTGTTGAGACGTGCAAATTCCTCAACACCACTACTGTGATGCTAGGCATGCTTACCCAACACATTCTTCCTATTGGTGTTAAGACGTGCAAATTCCACAACACCATTAATTTGTTGTTAGGCATGCTTCCTTAACACATTCTTTCTCTTGGTGTTGACACGTGCAAATTTGTCAACATCACTACTGTGTTTCTAGGCATGCTTCCTCAACATATTTTCTTCTTGGTGTTGAGACGTGCAAATTCCTCAACACCACTATTGTGTTGCTAGGCATGCTTCCTCAACACATTCTTCATCTTGGTATTGAGACGTGCAAATTCCTCAACACCACTACTGTGTTTCTAGGCATGCTTCTTCAACACATTTTCCTCTTAGTGTTGAGACATGCAAATTCTTCAACACCACTACTGTGTTTCTAGGCATGCTTCCTCAAAACATTTTCTTCTTGGTGTTGAAACGTGCAAATTCCTCAACACCACTACTGTGATGCTAGGCATGCTTACCCAACACATTCTTCCTATTGGTGTTAAGACGTGCAAATTCCTCAACACCATTAATTTGTTGTTAGGCATGCTTCCTTAACACATTCTTTCTCTTGGTGTTGACACGTGCAAATTTGTCAACATCACTACTGTGTTTCTAGGCATGCTTCCTCAACATATTTTCTTCTTGGTGTTGAGACGTGCAAATTCCTCAACACCACTATTGTGTTGCTAGGCATGCTTCCTCAACACATTCTTCATCTTGGTATTGAGACGTGCAAATTCCTCAACACCACTACTGTGTTTCTAGGCATGCTTCTTCAACACATTTTCCTCTTAGTGTTGAGACGTGCAAATTCTTCAACACCACTACTGTGTTTCTAGGCATGCTTCCTCAAAACATTTTCCTCTTGGTGTTGAAACGTGCAAATTCCTCAACACCACTACTGTGATGCTAGGCATACTTACCCAACACATTCTTCCTATTCGTGTTGAGACGTGCAAATTCCTCAACACCATTATTATGTTGTTAGGCATGCTTCCTTAACACATTCTTTCTCTTGGTGTTGAGACGTGCAAATTCCTCAACATCACTACTGTGTTTCTAGGCATGCTTCCTCAACATATTTTCTTCTTGGTGTTGAAACGTGCAATTTCCTCAACACCACTACTGTGTTGCTAGGCATACTTCCTCAACACATTCTTCATCTTGGTATTGAGACGTGCAAATTCCTCAATACCACTACTGTGTTTCTAGGCATGCTTCCTCAACACATTCTTCCTCTTGGTGTTGATATGTGCAAATTCCTCAACACCACTACTGTGTTTTTAAGCATGCTTCCTCAACACATTCTTCCTATTGGTGTTGATACGTTCAAATTTCTAAATAACACTACTGTGTTGCTAGGCATGCTTAGTCAACACATTCTTCCTCTTGGTGTTGAGACGTGCAAATTCCTCAACACCACTACTGTGATGCTAGGCATACTTACCCAACACATTCTTCCTATTCGTGTTGAGACGTGCAAATTCCTCAACACCATTATTATGTTGTTAGGCATGCTTCCTTAACACATTCTTTCTCTTGGTGTTGAGACGTGCAAATTCCTCAACATCACTATTGTGTTTCTAGGCATGCTTCCTCAACATATTTTCTTCTTGGTGTTGAAACGTGCAATTTCCTCAACACCACTATTGTGTTGCTAGGCATACTTCCTCAACACATTCTTCATCTTGGTATTGAGACATGCAAATTCCTCAACATCACTACTGTGTTTCTAGGCATGCTTCTTCAACACATTTTCCTCATGGTGTTGAGACGTGCAAATTCTTCAACACCACTACTGTGTTTCTAGGCATGCTTCCTCAAAACATTTTCCTCTTGGTGTTGAAACGTGCAAATTCCTCAACACCACTATGATGAGTGCCAAATAATGTATATATCTATATCTTTTTGTTGGCAATTAACTCATCTTTTGTGCATTAATTCTCCATTTTAACCCATATTCTGTATTTTCATTGTTTTCAAGAATAAATATTTTTCTTACTTAATTTTGCATTTTTAGGTAATAAATGAAGTTCGGATGAGTCGCGGAGCGAAAAGAGCAGAAAAGTAGTGAAAAGCCGGGAGGAATTACACAAGGAAGCCGCGAAGAATGTTGTGCGCAAGACCAAAAAGCTAGGAATGGGCTTAAGAAGGAAGAATTGTTCTTAAAGAAGAAATGGGCTCAGAATTATCCCAAGCCCAACTTATCTCCCAAACCAAAACCCAAATCCATAACCCACTTCTCATGTAGCCGTCAGATTGGATCCATATCATCATCCAACGGTCGCCTCCTCTTCGTGCATCAAAGTCTGAAATTCCTGACCAACACTACAGCACCTAACTCCATCTCACGCCGTTAGTTTCGTTGTATCTCTTCATCCGACGGTCTCTGAAGGATATGTTCCATCTTATCGTTGGATGCATTTCAGATGTATCGATCAAACGCCTATTACTCGCCTAACATCGAAATCTGATGAGCCCGCCTCACACTCGAACAACCTAACCCTATACCCATCAAACCAAACAGACCTTACCCAATTTCTCTTCGATCTTCTCTTCCCCCCCTCTCTGCAACAGAACCACCTCTCCCTGCCACCCTCTGCCCAGCCACCTTCCATACCTGCCACAGCCACCAAACGTCGCCATATCTACCACCGTCACCTACCCTCCTTTTTTCCCCCTCTCTCTAGCCCCTTATTTCACTGATTTCTCACCATTCCTTTCTCTGAAACCCTAGGTGAGAAATCAGTAAAATAAGTGAGTCTATAGACGAATTCGAAGCGTGCAGGAAGGATAGAAGGAGATGTAGCAACGTGGGTCGAAGTCAGAAACAACTTTCATCATGATTGGTGAGATGAATTTAAAACCCTAATTTTACTGTTTTTGGGGGAAATTTAGGGATTTGGTTTGTAAACCCTAATTGGGTGTCCTGGGTATAAATAGGGGATATGTATTATGTGTAGAAGGTGTTCTTGGACTAGCCAAGTAACCAATTAGGTTTAATTTCATTTTCTCAACTGTTCAATTTAGGGTTAACTTTAATTTCAATTTCAATTTTATTTAATTTTCAATTTCTGTTTTATTTCATGTTTAATTCCATGTTCATTTAATTTATGTTCTTATGATTTCTGGATGTTTCTAATTTCAATTTAGTTTTGTGTTTAATGTTAGTTCACTTTTAGTGTCAACTGTTTAGGTTTAGTTTTGTGTTTAATCATGTTTTGTTCATTGTTAGTGGTAGAAGTTTAGCTTTGAAGCATTGGATTGATTGAGCAGTGGGGAGAAACTAGTGCTCACTAGTGACTATGAGCAAACTAGTTCTCTTCCCACTCTAGTTGTATGCCTAGGCTCTCTTGTTTTGTCAACTGTTAGCTTCTCAAATGTTAGGATTAGTTTACTGTTTTGTGTGAATGTTAGGCTAAAGCCTTTGGAGCATTGAGTTGATTGAGCAGTGGGGAGAAACTAGTGCTCACTAGTGACTGTGAGCAAGCTGGTTCTCTTCCCACTCTAGATGAATGCCTTGGCTTTGCTTTGTTACTTCTTCTCCTCCCTGCCCTTGGCTAACAGCCTTGGTTTATTTGGTTTTGTTTCCTGTTACCTCCACTGTTACCATTTGTTTCATTGCTGCTCCCTTGCCTTAGGCTAACTGCCTTTGTGCCTCATTGCCACTGATTTTTGCTTCTTTCCCATGATCATTGTTAGTTTGTTTCACTGCCATTGTTAATCCTTTAGTTATTGTTCCCTATTCTTCCCTGTTCCTCATCTCTGTCTGTGTTCTCTTTTATTCTCTTTCTTTTGCTATCTTTTGCTCTTCTAGTTTCTCTGTTTTGCTCCCCATTAGTCCATTGAAGCTCACTGTGGCCTAAGTGCACTGCTGAAGCCACTGCTGCTCTCCCTTTCCCTGCTGAGCATCTGCTGCTGTGCACTGCTTCTGCTCCTGCTGTGCCAGCCACCACTGCTGCTGCAACTGAGCTTGGCTCACAGCACAAGCCCACTGTAACAGTTCACTGTTACCAAGCCCAGTTCACAAGTGAACTGTTAAGCCCAGTACACAGTTCTCTCCAAAGGCCTAGCTAAAAAGCCTAGCTCCAGCTAAGGCCCAAATCATTCAAAGGCCCAAGGCCTAAAGCACTTCATCATTACAACAAACCCATTAAGCCCAATTTACTCAAAGGGTATTCAAAGCCCAACAGTTCCAAAGGGTATTCATAACCCATTGGTACCACAACCCTTTGATACCTAAAGCCCAATAGCCAACTAGAACCCAAAATAGCTAAACACTACAAAACACCCCCAGTCTCTGTGGATCGACCCGTACTTGCACGAGCTACAACTGGGAACCGTGCACTTGCGGTATTACTGTAGGCCCGTTTCATTTCACTCAATTTTATACACATCTCCGGGCACACCACACTACTGTGTTTCTTCCTCAACTCATTCTTCCTCTTGGTATTGAGACGTGAAAATTCCTAAACACCACTACTGTGTTGCTAGGCATGCTTACTCAACACATTCTTCCTCTTGGTGTTGAGACGTGCAAATTCCTCAACACCACTACTGTGATGCTAGGCATGCTTACCCAACACATTCTTCCTATTGGTGTTAAGACGTGCAAATTCCACAACACCATTAATTTGTTGTTAGGCATGCTTCCTTAACACATTCTTTCTCTTGGTGTTGACACGTGCAAATTTGTCAACATCACTACTGTGTTTCTAGGCATGCTTCCTCAACATATTTTCTTCTTGGTGTTGAGACGTGCAAATTCCTCAACACCACTATTGTGTTGCTAGGCATGCTTCCTCAACACATTCTTCATCTTGGTATTGAGACGTGCAAATTCCTCAACACCACTACTGTGTTTCTAGGCATGCTTCTTCAACACATTTTCCTCTTAGTGTTGAGACATGCAAATTCTTCAACACCACTACTGTGTTTCTAGGCATGCTTCCTCAAAACATTTTCTTCTTGGTGTTGAAACGTGCAAATTCCTCAACACCACTACTGTGATGCTAGGCATGCTTACCCAACACATTCTTCCTATTGGTGTTAAGACGTGCAAATTCCTCAACACCATTAATTTGTTGTTAGGCATGCTTCCTTAACACATTCTTTCTCTTGGTGTTGACACGTGCAAATTTGTCAACATCACTACTGTGTTTCTAGGCATGCTTCCTCAACATATTTTCTTCTTGGTGTTGAGACGTGCAAATTCCTCAACACCACTATTGTGTTGCTAGGCATGCTTCCTCAACACATTCTTCATCTTGGTATTGAGACGTGCAAATTCCTCAACACCACTACTGTGTTTCTAGGCATGCTTCTTCAACACATTTTCCTCTTAGTGTTGAGACATGCAAATTCTTCAACACCACTACTGTGTTTCTAGGCATGCTTCCTCAAAACATTTTCTTCTTGGTGTTGAAACGTGCAAATTCCTCAACACCACTACTGTGATGCTAGGCATGCTTACCCAACACATTCTTCCTATTGGTGTTAAGACGTGCAAATTCCTCAACACCATTAATTTGTTGTTAGGCATGCTTCTTTAACACATTCTTTCTCTTGGTGTTGACACGTGCAAATTTGTCAACATCACTACTGTGTTTCTAGGCATGCTTCCTCAACATATTTTCTTCTTGGTGTTGAGACGTGCAAATTCCTCAACACCACTATTGTGTTGCAAGGCATGCTTCCTCAACACATTCTTCATCTTGGTATTGAGACGTGCAAATTCTTCAACACCACTACTGTGTTTCTAGGCATGCTTTCTCAAAACATTTTCCTCTTGGTGTTGAAACATGAAAATTCCTCAACACCACTACTGTGTTTCTAGGCATGATTCCTCAACATATTCTTCATCTTGGTGTTGATATGTGCAAATTCCTCAACACCACTACTGTGTTTTTAAGCATGCTTCCTCAACACATTCTTCCTATTGGTGTTGATACGTTCAAATTTCTAAATAACACTACTGTGTTGCTAGGCATGCTTAGTCAACACATTCTTCCTCTTGGTGTTGAGACGTGCAAATTCCTCAACACCACTACTGTGATGCTAGGCATACTTACCCAACACATTCTTCCTATTCGTGTTGAGACGTGCAAATTCCTCAACACCATTATTATGTTGTTAGGCATGCTTCCTTAACACATTCTTTCTCTTGGTGTTGAGACGTGCAAATTCCTCAACATCACTACTGTGTTTCTAGGCATGCTTCCTCAACATATTTTCTTCTTGGTGTTGAAACGTGCAATTTCCTCAACACCACTATTGTGTTGCTAGGCATACTTCCTCAACACATTCTTCATCTTGGTATTGAGACATGCAAATTCCTCAACATCACTACTGTGTTTCTAGGCATGCTTCTTCAACACATTTTCCTCATGGTGTTGAGACGTGCAAATTCTTCAACACCACTACTGTGTTTCTAGGCATGCTTCCTCAAAACATTTTCCTCTTGGTGTTGAAACGTGCAAATTCCTCAACACCACTACTGTGTTTCTTCCTCAACTCATTCTTCCTCTTGGTATTGAGACGTGAAAATTCCTAAACACCACTACTGTGTTGCTAGGCATGCTTACTCAACACATTCTTCCTCTTGGTGTTGAGACGTGCAAATTCCTCAACACCGCTACTGTGATGCTAGGCATGCTTACCCAACACATTCTTCCTATTGGTGTTAAGACGTGCAAATTCCTCAACACCATTAATTTGTTGTTAGGCATGCTTCCTTAACACATTCTTTCTCTTGGTGTTGACACGTGCAAATTTGTCAACATCACTACTGTGTTTCTAGGCATGCTTCCTCAACATATTTTCTTCTTGGTGTTGAGACGTGCAAATTCCTCAACACCACTATTGTGTTGCTAGGCATGCTTCCTCAACACATTCTTCATCTTGGTATTGAGACGTGCAAATTCCTCAACACCACTACTGTGTTTCTAGGCATGCTTCTTCAACATATTTTCCTCTTAGTGTTGAGACGTGCAAATTCTTCAACACCACTACTGTGTTTCTATGCATGCTTCCTCAAAACATTTTCCTCTTGGTGTTGAAACGTGCAAATTCCTCAACACCACTACTGTGATGCTAGGCATGCTTACCCAACACATTCTTCCTATTGGTGTTAAGACGTGCAAATTCCCCAACACCATTAATTTGTTGTTAGGCATGCTTCCTTAACACATTCTTTCTCTTGGTGTTGACACGTGCAAATTTGTCAACATCACTACTGTGTTTCTAGGCATGCTTCCTTAACATATTTTCTTCTTGGTGTTGAGACGTGCAAATTCCTCAACACCACTATTGTGTTGCTAGGCATGCTTCCTCAACACATTCTTCATCTTGGTATTGAGACGTGCAAATTCCTCAACACCACTACTGTGTTTCTAGGCATGCTTCTTCAACACATTTTCCTCTTAGTGTTGAGACGTGCAAATTCTTCAACACCACTACTGTGTTTCTAGGCATGCTTCCTCAAAACATTTTCCTCTTGGTGTTGAAACGTGCAAATTCCTCAACACCACTACTGTGATGCTAGGCATACTTACCCAACACATTCTTCCTATTCGTGTTGAGACGTGCAAATTCCTCAACACCATTATTATGTTGTCAGGCATGCTTCCTTAACACATTCTTTCTCTTGGTGTTGAGACGTGGAAATTCCTCAACATCACTACTGTGTTTCTAGGCATGCTTCCTCAACATATTTTCTTCTTGGTGTTGAAACGTGCAATTTCCTCAACACCACTACTGTGTTGCTAGGCATACTTCCTCAACACATTCTTCATCTTGGTATTGAGACGTGCAAATTCCTCAATACCACTACTGTGTTTCTAGGCATGCTTCCTCAACACATTCTTCCTCTTGGTGTTGATATGTGCAAATTCCTCAACACCACTACTGTGTTTTTAAGCATGCTTCCTCAACACATTCTTCCTATTGGTGTTGATACGTTCAAATTTCTAAATAACACTACTGTGTTGCTAGGCATGCTTACTCAACACATTCTTCCTCTTGGTGTTGAGACGTGCAAATTCCTCAACACCACTACTGTGATGCTAGGCATGCTTACCCAACACATTCTTCCTATTGGTGTTAAGACGTGCAAATTCCTCAACACCATTAATTTGTTGTTAGGCATGCTTCCTTAACACATTCTTTCTCTTGGTGTTGACACGTGCAAATTTGTCAACATCACTACTGTGTTTCTAGGCATGCTTCCTCAACATATTTTCTTCTTGGTGTTGAGACGTGCAAATTCCTCAACACCACTATTGTGTTGCTAGGCATGCTTCCTCAACACATTCTTCATCTTGGTATTGAGACGTGCAAATTCCTCAACACCACTACTGTGTTTCTAGGCATGCTTCTTCAACACATTTTCCTCTTAGTGTTGAGACATGCAAATTCTTCAACACCACTACTGTGTTTCTAGGCATGCTTCCTCAAAACATTTTCTTCTTGGTGTTGAAACGTGCAAATTCCTCAACACCACTACTGTGATGCTAGGCATGCTTACCCAACACATTCTTCCTATTGGTGTTAAGACGTGCAAATTCCTCAACACCATTAATTTGTTGTTAGGCATGCTTCTTTAACACATTCTTTCTCTTGGTGTTGACACGTGCAAATTTGTCAACATCACTACTGTGTTTCTAGGCATGCTTCCTCAACATATTTTCTTCTTGGTGTTGAGACGTGCAAATTCCTCAACACCACTATTGTGTTGCAAGGCATGCTTCCTCAACACATTCTTCATCTTGGTATTGAGACGTGCAAATTCTTCAACACCACTACTGTGTTTCTAGGCATGCTTTCTCAAAACATTTTCCTCTTGGTGTTGAAACATGAAAATTCCTCAACACCACTACTGTGTTTCTAGGCATGATTCCTCAACATATTCTTCATCTTGGTGTTGATATGTGCAAATTCCTCAACACCACTACTGTGTTTTTAAGCATGCTTCCTCAACACATTCTTCCTATTGGTGTTGATACGTTCAAATTTCTAAATAACACTACTGTGTTGCTAGGCATGCTTAGTCAACACATTCTTCCTCTTGGTGTTGAGACGTGCAAATTCCTCAACACCACTACTGTGATGCTAGGCATACTTACCCAACACATTCTTCCTATTCGTGTTGAGACGTGCAAATTCCTCAACACCATTATTATGTTGTTAGGCATGCTTCCTTAACACATTCTTTCTCTTGGTGTTGAGACGTGCAAATTCCTCAACATCACTACTGTGTTTCTAGGCATGCTTCCTCAACATATTTTCTTCTTGGTGTTGAAACGTGCAATTTCCTCAACACCACTACTGTGTTGCTAGGCATACTTCCTCAACACATTCTTCATCTTGGTATTGAGACGTGCAAATTCCTCAACACCACTACTGTGTTTCTAGGCATGCTTCCTCAACACATTCTTCCTCTTGGTGTTGATATGTGCAAATTCCTCAACACCACTACTGTGTTTTTAAGCATGCTTCCTCAACACATTCTTCCTATTGGTGTTGATACGTTCAAATTTCTAAATAACACTACTGTGTTTCTAGGCATGCTTAGTCAACACATTCTTCCTCTTGGTGTTGAGACGTGCAAATTCCTAAACACCACTACTGTGTTGCTAGGCATGTTTACTCTACACATTCTTCCTCTTGGTTTTAAGACGTGCAAATTTCTCAACACCATTAATTTGTTGTTAGGCATGCTTCCTTAACACATTCTTTCTCTTGGTGTTGACACGTGCAAATTTGTCAACATCACTACTGTGTTTCTAGGCATGCTTCCTCAACATATTTTCTTCTTGGTGTTGAGACGTGCAAATTCCTCAACACCACTATTGTGTTGCTAGGCATGCTTCCTCAACACATTCTTCATCTTGGTATTGAGACGTGCAAATTCCTCAACACCACTACTGTGTTTCTAGGCATGCTTCTTCAACACATTTTCCTCTTAGTGTTGAGACGTGAAAATTCTTCAACACCACTACTGTGTTTCTAGGCATGCTTCCTCAAAACATTTTCCTCTTGGTGTTGAAACGTGCAAATTCCTCAACACCACTACTGTGTTTTTTCCTTAACACATTCTTCCTCTTGGTATTGAGACGTGAAAATTCCTCAACACCACTACTGTGTTGCTAGGAATTCTTCCTCAACACATTCTTCATCTTGGTGCTGAGACGTGAAAATTCATCAACACCACTACTGTGTTTCTAGTCATTCTTCCTCAACACATTTTCCTATTGGTGTTGAGACGTGCAAATTCCTCAACACCACTACTGTGTTGCTAGGCATGCTTCCTCAACACATTTTCCTCTTAGTGTTGTTACGTGCAAATTTCTCAACACCACTACTGTGTTTCTAGGCATGCTTCCTCAATACATTCTTCATCTTGGTGTTGAGACGTGCAAATTCATCAACACCACTACTGTGTTTCTAGGCATGCTTCCTCAACACATTCTTCCTCTTGGTGTTGATATGTGCAAATTCCTCAACTCCACTACTGTGTTTCTTCCTCAACACATTCTTCCTCTTGGTATTGAGACGTGAAAATTCCTCAACACCACTACTGTGTTGCTAGGCATTCTTCCTCAAAACATTCTTCATCTTGGTGTTGAGACTTGCAAATTCCTCAACACCATTACTGCGTTTCCAGGCATGCTTCCTCGACACATTCTTCCTCTTGGTGTTGAGACGTGCTAATTCCTCAACACCACTACTGTGTTGCTAGGCATGCTTCCTCAACATATTTTATTCTTGGTGTTGAGACGTGAAAATTCCTCAACACCACTACTTTGTTTATAGGCATGCTTCTTCAACACATTTTCTTCTTGGTGTTGAGACGTGCAAATACTTCAACACCACTACTTTGTTCCTAGTCATGCTTCCTCAACACATTCTTCCTCTTGGTGTTGAGACGTGCAAATTCGTCAACACCACTACTGTGTTGTTATGCATGCTACCTCAAGACATTATTCCTCTTGGTGTTGAGATGTGAAAATTCCTCAACACCACTACTATGTTTCTAGGCATGCTTAATAAACACATTCTTCCTCTTGGTGTTGAGACGTGCAAATTCCTCAATACCACTATTGTGTTGCTAGGCATGCTTCCTCAACACATTCTTCCTCTTGCTGTTGAGACGTGAAAATTCTTCAACACCACTACTGTGTTGCTAGGCATTCTTCCTCAACACATTTTCCTCTTGGTGTTGAGACGTGCAAATTCTTCAACACCACTACTTTGTTTCTAGTCATGCTTTCTCAACACATTCTTCCTCTTGGTGTTGAGACGTGCAAATTCGTCAACACTACTACTGTGTTGCTAGGCATGCTAGCTTAACACATTATTCCTCTTGGTGTTGAGATGTGAAAATTCCTTAACACCACTACTGTGTTGCTAGGCATGCTTCACAAACACATTCTTCCTCTTGGTGTTGAGACATGCAAATTCCTCAATACCACTATTGTGTTACTAGGCATGCTTCCTCAACACATTCTTCCTCTTGCTGTTGAGACGTGAAAATTCCTCAACACCACTACGGTGTTGCTAGGCATTCTTCCTCAACACATTTTCCTCTTGGTGTTGAGACGTGAAAATTCTTCAACACCACTACTGTGTTGCTAGGCATGCTTGCTCAACACATTTTCCTCTTGGTGTTGAGACGTGCAAATTCCTCAGCACCACTACTGTGTTTCTTCCTCAACACATTCTTCCTCTTGGTATTGAAACGTTAAAATTCCTCAACACCACTACTGTGTTTCTAGGCATTCGACCTCACCACATTCTTCATCTTGGTGTTGAGACGTGCAAATTCATCAACACCACTACTGTGTTGCTAGGCATGCTTCCTCAACATATTTTCCTCTTGGTGTTGAGACGTGCAAATTCCTCAACACCACTACTGTGTTTCTAGACATGCTTCCTCAATACATTCTTCATCTTGGTGTTGAGACGTGCAAATTCATCAAGACCACTACTGTGTTTCTAGGCATGCTTCCTCCACACATTCTTCATCTTGGTGTTGAGACGTGCAAATTCCTCAACATCAATACTGTTTTTCTAGGCATGCTTCCTCAACACATTCATCCTCTTTGTGTTGATATATGCAACTTCCTCAACACCACTACTGTGTTTCTAGGCATGCTTCCTCAACACATTCTTCCTATTGGTGTTGAGACGTGCAAATTCCTCAGCACCACTACTGTGTTTCTTCCTCAACACATTCTTCATCTTGGTATTGAGACGTGCAAATTCCTCAATACCACTACTGTGTTTCTAGGCATGCTTCCTCAACACATTCTTCCTCTTGGTGTTGATATGTGCAAATTCCTCAACACCACTACTGTGTTTTTAAGCATGCTTCCTCAACACATTCTTCCTATTGGTGTTGATACGTTCAAATTTCTAAATAACACTACTGTGTTTCTAGGCATGCTTAGTCAACACATTCTTCCTCTTGGTGTTGAGACGTGCAAATTCCTAAACACCACTACTGTGTTGCTAGGCATGTTTACTCTACACATTCTTCCTCTTGGTTTTAATACGTGCAAATTTCTCAACACCATTAATTTGTTGTTAGGCATGCTTCCTTAACACATTCTTTCTCTTGGTGTTGACACGTGCAAATTTGTCAACATCACTACTGTGTTTCTAGGCATGCTTCCTCAACATATTTTCTTCTTGGTGTTGAGACGTGCAAATTCCTCAACACCACTATTGTGTTGCTAGGCATGCTTCCTCAACACATTCTTCATCTTGGTATTGAGACGTGCAAATTCCTCAACACCACTACTGTGTTTCTAGGCATGCTTCTTCAACACATTTTCCTCTTAGTGTTGAGACGTGAAAATTCTTCAACACCACTACTGTGTTTCTAGGCATGCTTCCTCAAAACATTTTCCTCTTGGTGTTGAAACGTGCAAATTCCTCAACACCACTACTGTGTTTTTTCCTTAACACATTCTTCCTCTTGGTATTGAGACGTGAAAATTCCTCAACACCACTACTGTGTTGCTAGGAATTCTTCCTCAACACATTCTTCATCTTGGTGCTGAGACGTGAAAATTCATCAACACCACTACTGTGTTTCTAGTCATTCTTCCTCAACACATTTTCCTATTGGTGTTGAGACGTGCAAATTCCTCAACACCACTACTGTGTTGCTAGGCATGCTTCCTCAACACATTTTCCTCTTAGTGTTGTTACGTGCAAATTTCTCAACACCACTACTGTGTTTCTAGGCATGCTTCCTCAATACATTCTTCATCTTGGTGTTGAGACGTGCAAATTCATCAACACCACTACTGTGTTTCTAGGCATGCTTCCTCAACACATTCTTCCTCTTGGTGTTGATATGTGCAAATTCCTCAACTCCACTACTGTGTTTCTTCCTCAACACATTCTTCCTCTTGGTATTGAGACGTGAAAATTCCTCAACACCACTACTGTGTTGCTAGGCATTCTTCCTCAAAACATTCTTCATCTTGGTGTTGAGACTTGCAAATTCCTCAACACCATTACTGCGTTTCCAGGCATGCTTCCTCGACACATTCTTCCTCTTGGTGTTGAGACGTGCTAATTCCTCAACACCACTACTGTGTTGCTAGGCATGCTTCCTCAACATATTTTATTCTTGGTGTTGAGACGTGAAAATTCCTCAACACCACTACTTTGTTTATAGGCATGCTTCTTCAACACATTTTCTTCTTGGTGTTGAGACGTGCAAATACTTCAACACCACTACTTTGTTCCTAGTCATGCTTCCTCAACACATTCTTCCTCTTGGTGTTGAGACGTGCAAATTCGTCAACACCACTACTGTGTTGTTATGCATGCTACCTCAAGACATTATTCCTCTTGGTGTTGAGATGTGAAAATTCCTCAACACCACTACTATGTTTCTAGGCATGCTTAATAAACACATTCTTCCTCTTGGTGTTGAGACGTGCAAATTCCTCAATACCACTATTGTGTTGCTAGGCATGCTTCCTCAACACATTCTTCCTCTTGCTGTTGAGACGTGAAAATTCTTCAACACCACTACTGTGTTGCTAGGCATTCTTCCTCAACACATTTTCCTCTTGGTGTTGAGACGTGCAAATTCTTCAACACCACTACTTTGTTTCTAGTCATGCTTTCTCAACACATTCTTCCTCTTGGTGTTGAGACGTGCAAATTCGTCAACACTACTACTGTGTTGCTAGGCATGCTAGCTTAACACATTATTCCTCTTGGTGTTGAGATGTGAAAATTCCTTAACACCACTACTGTGTTGCTAGGCATGCTTCACAAACACATTCTTCCTCTTGGTGTTGAGACATGCAAATTCCTCAATACCACTATTGTGTTACTAGGCATGCTTCCTCAACACATTCTTCCTCTTGCTGTTGAGACGTGAAAATTCCTCAACACCACTACGGTGTTGCTAGGCATTCTTCCTCAACACATTTTCCTCTTGGTGTTGAGACGTGAAAATTCTTCAACACCACTACTGTGTTGCTAGGCATGCTTGCTCAACACATTTTCCTCTTGGTGTTGAGACGTGCAAATTCCTCAGCACCACTACTGTGTTTCTTCCTCAACACATTCTTCCTCTTGGTATTGAAACGTTAAAATTCCTCAACACCACTACTGTGTTTCTAGGCATTCGACCTCACCACATTCTTCATCTTGGTGTTGAGACGTGCAAATTCATCAACACCACTACTGTGTTGCTAGGCATGCTTCCTCAACATATTTTCCTCTTGGTGTTGAGACGTGCAAATTCCTCAACACCACTACTGTGTTTCTAGACATGCTTCCTCAATACATTCTTCATCTTGGTGTTGAGACGTGCAAATTCATCAAGACCACTACTGTGTTTCTAGGCATGCTTCCTCCACACATTCTTCATCTTGGTGTTGAGACGTGCAAATTCCTCAACATCAATACTGTTTTTCTAGGCATGCTTCCTCAACACATTCATCCTCTTTGTGTTGATATATGCAACTTCCTCAACACCACTACTGTGTTTCTAGGCATGCTTCCTCAACACATTCTTCCTATTGGTGTTGATACGTGCAAATTCCTAAACACCACTACTGTGTTGCTAGGCATGCTTACCCAACACATTCTTCCTCTTGGTGTTGAGACGTGCAAATTCCTCAACACCACTACTGTGATGCTAGGCATGCTTACCCAACACATTCTTTTTATTGGTGTTGAGACGTGCAAATTCCTGAACACCATTATTGTGTTGTTAGGCATGCTTCCTTAACACATTCTTTCTCTTGGTGTTGAGACGTGCAAATTCCTCAACATCACTATTGTGTTTCTAGGCATGCTTCCTAAACATATTTTCTTCTTGGTGTTGAGACGTGCAAATTCCTCAACACCACCACTGTGTTGCTAGGCATGCTTCCTCAACACATTCTTCATCTTGGTATTGAGACGTGCAAATTACTCAACACCACTACTGTGTTTATAGGCATGCTTCTTCAACACATTTTCCTCTTGGTGTTGAGACGTGCAAATTCTTCAACACCACTACTATGTTTCTAGGCATGCTTCCTCAAAACATTTTCCTCTTGGTGTTGAGACGTGCAAATTCCTCAACACCACTACTGTGTTTCTTCCTCAACACAATCTTCCTCTTGGTATTGAGACGTGAAAATTCCTCAACACCACTACTGTGTTGCTAGGCATTCTTCCTTCACACATTCTTCATCTTGGTGCTGAGACGTGAAAATTCGTCAACACTACTACTGTGTTGCTAGGCATGCTAGCTTAACACATTATTCCTCTTGGTGTTGAGATGTGAAAATTCCTTAAAACCACTACTGTGTTGCTAGGCATGCTTCATAAACACATTCTTCCTCTTGGTGTTGAGACATGCAAATTCCTCAATACCACTATTGTGTTACTAGGCATGCTTCCTCAACACATTCTTCCTCTTGCTGTTGAGACGTGAAAATTCCTCAACACCACTACGGTGTTGCTAGGCATTCTTCCTCAACACATTTTCCTCTTGGTGTTGAGACGTGAAAATTCTTCAACACCACTACTGTGTTGCTAGGCATGCTTCCTCAACACATTTTCCTCTTGGTGTTGAGACGTGCAAATTCCTCAGCACCACTACTGTGTTTCTTCCTCAACACATTCTTCCTCTTGGTATTGAAACGTTAAAATTCCTCAACACCACTACTGTGTTTCTAGGCATTCGACCTCAACACATTCTTCATCTTGGTGTTGAGACGTGCAAATTCATCAACACCACTACTGTGTTGCTAGGCATGCTTCCTCAACATATTTTCCTCTTGGTGTTGAGACGTGCAAATTCCTCAACACCACTACTGTGTTTCTATACATGCTTCCTCAATACATTCTTCATCTTGGTGTTGAGACGTGCAAATTCATCAAGACCACTACTGTGTTTCTAGGCATGCTTCCTCAACACATTCTTCATCTTGGTGTTGAGACGTGCAAATTCCTCAACATCAATACTGTTTTTCTAGGCATGCTCCTCAACACATTCATCCTCTTGGTGTTGATATGTGCAACTTCCTCAACACCACTACTGTGTTTCTAGGCATGCTTCCTCAACACATTCTTCCTATTGGTGTTGATACGTGCAAATTCCTAAACACCACTACTGTGTTGCTAGGCATGCTTACCCAACAAATTCTTCCTCTTGGTGTTGAGACGTGCAAATTCCTCAACACCACTACTGTGATGCTAGGCATGCTTACCCAACACATTCTTTTTATTGGTGTTGAGACGTGCAAATTCCTGAACACCATTATTGTGTTGTTAGGCATGCTTCCTTAACACATTCTTTCTCTTGGTGTTGAGACGTGCAAATTCCTCAACATCACTATTGTGTTTCTAGGCATGCTTCCTAAACATATTATCTTCTTGGTGTTGAGACGTGCAAATTCCTCAACACCACCACTGTGTTGCTAGGCATGCTTCCTCAACACATTCTTCATCTTGGTATTGAGACGTGCAAATTACTCAACACCACTACTGTGTTTATAGGCATGCTTCTTCAACACATTTTCCTCTTGGTGTTGAGACGTGCAAATTCTTCAACACCACTACTGTGTTTCTAGGCATGCTTCCTCAAAACATTTTCCTCTTGGTGTTGAGACGTGCAAATTCCTCAACACCACTACTGTGTTTCTTCCTCAACACATTCTTCCTCTTGGTATTGAGACGTGAAAATTCCTCAACACCACTACTGTGTTGCTAGGCATTCTTCCTTCACACATTCTTCATCTTGGTACTGAGACGTGAAAATTCGTCAACACTACTACTGTGTTGCTAGGCATGCTAGCTTAACACATTATTCCTCTTGGTGTTGAGATGTGAAATTCCTTAAAACCACTACTGTGTTGCTAGGCATGCTTCATAAACACATTCTTCCTCTTGCTGTTGAGACGTGAAAATTCCTCAACACCACTACGGTGTTGCTAGGCATTCTTCCTCAACACATTTTCCTCTTGGTGTTGAGACGTGAAAATTCTTCAACACCACTACTGTGTTGCTAGGCATGCTTCCTCAACACATTTTCCTCTTGGTATTGAAACGTTAAAATTCCTCAACACCACTACTATGTTTCTAGGCATTCGACCTCAACACATTCTTCATATTGGTGTTGAGACGTGCAAATTCATCAACACCACTATTGTGTTGCTAGGCATGCTTCCTCAACATATTTTCCTCTTGGTATTGAGACGTGCAAATTCCTCAACACCACTACTGTGTTTCTAGACATGCTTCCTCAATAGATTCTTCATCTTGGTGTTGAGACGTGCAAATTCCTCAACACCACTATTGTGATGATAGGCATGCTTACCCAACACATTCTTTTTATTGGTGTTGAGACGTGCAAATTCCTGAACACCATTATTGTGTTGTTAGGCATGCTTCCTTAACACATTCTTTCTCTTGGTGTTGAGACGTGCAAATTCCTCAACATCACTATTGTGTTTCTAGGCATGCTTCATAAACATATTTTCTTCTTGGTGTTGAGACGTGCAAATTCCTCAACACCACCACTATGTTGCTAGGCATGCTTCCTCAACACATTCTTCATCTTGGTATTGAGACGTGCAAATTACTCAACACCACTAATGTGTTTATAGGCATGCTTCTTCAACACATTTTCCTCTTGGTGTTGAGACGTGCAAATTCTTCAACACACTACTATGTTTCTAGGCATGCTTCCTCAAAACATTTTCCTCTTGGTGTTGAGACGTGCAAATTCATCAAGACCACTACTGTGTTTCTAGGCATGCTTCCTCAACACATTCTTCATCTTGGTGTTGAGACGTGCAAATTCCTCAACATCAATACTGTTTTTCTAGGCATGCTTCCTCAACACATTCATCCTCTTGGTGTTGATATGTGCAACTTCCTCAACACCACTACTGTGTTTCTAGGCATGCTTCCTCAACACATTCTTCCTATTGGTGTTGATACGTGCAAATTCCTAAACACCACTACTGTGTTGCTAGGCATGCTTACCCAACACATTCTTCCTCTTGGTGTTGAGACGTGCAAATTCCTCAACACC